>NW_027274687.1:0-87076 GCF_030028105.1 Mobula birostris | reverse complement strand
CCGCCCCAACTCCAAATCCTCACTCCCTCCCCTCCAACACAGCACCCGAACCCCCAACTCCAAATCCTCGCTCCCTCCCAAACAGCACTCGAATCCCCAACTCCAAATCCACCGTCCCTCCAACACAGCACCCGAACCTCCCAATTCCAAATCCTCCCTCCCCTCCAACACAGCACCCGAACACCCCAACTCCAAATCTCCCTCCCCCTCCAACACAGCACCCGAACCCCCCAACTCCAAGTCCTCCCTCCCCTCCAACACAACACCCGAACCCCCAACTCAAATCCTCCCTCCCCTCCAACACAACACCGAACCCCCAACTCCAAATCCTCCCTCCCTACAACACAGCACCCGAATCCCCAACTCCAAATCCTCCCTCCCCTACAACACAGCACCCGAACGCCCCAACCCAAAATCCTCCCTCCCCTCCAACACAGCACCCGAACCCTCAACTCCAAATCCTCAACACAGCACCCGACCCCACCAACTCCAAATCCTCCCTCCCCTCCAACACAGCACCCGAATCCCCAACTCAAAATCCTCCTCCCATCCAACACATCACCCGAACGCCCGAACTCAAAATCCTAACACAGCACCCGAACTCACCAACTCCAAATCCTCAACAGAGCACCCGAACCCCTCAACTCCAATCCTCCTTCCGCTCTAACACAGCACCCGAACCCTCAACTCCAAATTCTCCCTGTCCTCCAACACAGCACCCGAACCCCCCCAACTCCAAATCCTCAACACAGCACCAAACACCCCAAATACAAATCCTCCCTCGCTCCAACACAGCACCCCGAATCCCCAACTCCAAATCCTCCCTCCCCTACAACACAGCACCCGAACACCCCAACTCCAAATCCTCCCTCCCCTCCAACACAGCACCCGAATCCCCAACTCCAAGTCCTCCCTCCCCTCCAACACAACACCCGAACGCCCAACTCAAAATTCTCAACACGGCACCCGAACCCCGCAACTCCAAATCCGCCCTCCCGTCCAACACAACACCCGAACCCCCACAACTCCAAATCCTCAACACAGCACCCGACCGCCCAACTCCAAATCCTCGCTCCCTCCCAACAGCACCCGAATCCCCAACTCCAAATCCTCCTCCCTCCAACACAGCACCCGAACCTCCCAATTCCAAATCCTCCTCCCTTCCAACACAGCACCCGAACGCCCCAACTCAAACTCCTCAACACAGCACCCGAACCCACCAACTCCAAATCCTCAGCAAAGCACCCGAACCCCTCAACTCCAAATCCTCCTTCCGCTCCAACACAGCACCTGAACCCTCAACTCCAAATTCTCCCTGCCCCCCAACACAGCACCCGAATCCCCCAACTCCAAATCCTCCTCCTTCCAACACAGCACCCGAATCCCCCAACTCCAAATCATCAACACAGCTCCTGAACCCCTCAACTCCAAATCCTCCATCCCCTCCAACCCAGCACCCGAACCCCCCAACTCCAAATCCCCCCTCCCGTCCAACACAGCACCCGAATCCCCCAACTCCAAATCATCAACACAGCTCCTGAACCCCTCAACTCCAAATCCTCCATCCCCTCCAACCCAGCACCCGAACCCCCAACTCCAAATCCTCCCTCCCTACAACACAGCACCCGAATCCCCAACTCCAAATCCTCCCTCCCCTACAACACAGCACCCGATCGCCCCAACCCAAAATCCTCCCTCCCCTCCAACACAGCACCCGAACCCTCAACTCCAAATCCTCAACACAGCACCCGACCCCACCAACTCCAAATCCTCCCTCCCCTCCAACACAGCACCCGAATCCCCAACTCAAAATCCTCCCTCCCATCCAACACATCACCCGAACGCCCGAACTCAAAATTCTCAACACAGCACCCGAACCCCCCAACTCCAAATCCGCCCTCCCGTTCAAAACAGCACCCGAACCCCCCAACTGCAAATCCTCAACACAGCACCCGAACCCCCCCAACCCCAAATCCTCCCTCCCCTCCAACACATCACCCGAACGCCCGAACTCAAAATTCTCAACACAGCACCCGAATGCCCCAACTCCAAATCCTCAGCAGAGCACCCGAACCCTCAACTCCAAATCCTCCTTCCGCTCCAACACAGCACCCGAACCCCCCAACTTCAAATCCTCAACACAGCACCCAAACACCCCAACTACAAATCCTCCCTGCCCTCCAGCACAGCACCCGAACCCCCCAACTTCAAATCCTCAACACAGCACCCAAACACCCCAACTACAAATCCTCCCTGCCCTCCAGCACAGCACCCGAACCCCCAACTCCAAATCCTCCCTTCCTCCAACACAGCAGCCAAAACCCCCAACTCAAAATCCTCAACACAGCACCCTAACCCCCCAACTCCAAATCCTCCCTCCCTCCAACACAGCACCCGAACCTCCCAATTCCAAATCCTCCCTCCCCTCCAACACAGCACCCGAACACCCCAACTCAAATCCTCCCTCCCCTCCAACACAGCACCCGAATCCCCAACTCCAAGTCCTCCCTCCCCTCCAACACAACACCCGAACGCCCCAACTCAAAATTTTCAACACAGCACCCGAACCCCCCAACTGCAAATCCGCTCTCCCGTCCAACACAACACCCAAACCCCCACAACTCCAAATCCTCAACACAGCACCCGACCGCCCCAACTCCAAATCCTCGCTCCCTCCCAAACAGCACCCGAATCCCCAACTCGAAATCCTCCCTCCCTCCACACAGCACCCGAATCCCAACTCCAAATCCTCCGTCCCCTCCAACACAGCACCCAAACCTCCCAATTCCAAATCCTCCCTCCCCTCCAACACAGCACCCGAATCCCTAAACTCCAAGTCCTCCCTCCCCTCCAACACAACACCCGAACCCCCCAACTCCAAATCCTCAACACAGCACCCGAACCCCCCCAACTCCAGATCCCCCTCCCCTCCAACACAGCACCCGAATCCCCAACTCCAAGTCCTCCCTCCCCTCCAACACAACACCCGAACCCCCCAACTCCAATCCTCAACACAGCACCCGAACCCCCCCCAACTCCAAATCATCCCTCCCCTCCAACACAGCACTCGAACGCCCCAACTCAAAATTCTCAACACAGCACCCGAACCCTCAACTCCAAATCCTCCCTCCCTACAACACAGCACCCGAACCCCCCAACTCCAAATCCTCCCTCCCCTCAACACAGCACTCGAACGCCCCAACTCAAAATTCTCAACACAGCACCCGAACCCTCAACTCAAATCCTCCCTCCCTACAACACAGCACCCGAACGCCCCAACCCAAAATCCTCCCTCCCCTCCAACACAGCACCCGAAACCTCAACTCCAAATCCTCAACACAGCACCCGACCCCACCAACTCCAAATCCTCCCTCCCCTCCAACACAGCACCCGAATCCCCAACTCAAAATCCTCCCTCCCCTCTAACACAGCACCCGAACGCCCCAACTCAAAATCCTCAACACAGCACCCCGAACCCACCAACTCCAAATCCTCAGCAGAGCACCCGAACCCCTCAACTCCAAATCCTCCTTCCGCTCCAACACAGCACCTGAACCCTCAACTCCAAATTCTCCCTGCCCTCCAACACAGCACCCGAACCCCCCCAACTCCAAATCCTCAACACAGCACCCAAACACCCCACTACAAATCGTTTGCCCTCCAGCACAACACCGAACCCCCAACTCCAAATCCTCCCTCGCTCCAACACAGCACCCGAACCCGCCAACTCCAAATCCTCCCTGCCCTCCAACACAACACCCGAACGCCCCAACTCAAAATTTTCAACACAGCACCCGAACCCCCCAACTGCAAATCCGCCCTCCCGTCCAACACAACACCCGAACCCCCACAACTCCAAATCCTCAACACAGCACCCAACCGCCCCAACTCCAAATCCTCGCTCCCTCCCCTCCAACACAGCACCCGAACCCCCAACTCCAAATCCTCGCTCCCTCCCAAACAGCACTCGAATCCCCAACTCCAAATCCACCGTCCCCTCCAACACAGCACCCGAACCTCCCAATTCCAAATCCTCCCTCCCCTCCAACACAGCACCCGAACACCCCAACTCCAAATCCTCCCTCCCTTCAAACACCGCACCCGAATCCCAACTCCAAATCCTCCCTCCCCTCCAACACAACACCCGAACCCCCAACTCCAAATCCTCCCTCCCCTCCAACACAACACCCGAACCCCCAACTCCAAATCCTCCCTCCCTACAACACAGCATCCCGAATCCCCAACTCCAAATCCTCCCTCCCCTACAACACAGCACCCGATCGCCCCAACCCAAAATCCTCCCTCCCCTCCAACACAGCACCCGAACCCTCAACTCCAAATCCTCAACACAGCACCCGACCCCACCAACTCCCAAATCCTCCCTCCCCTCCAACACAGCACCCGAATCCCCAACTCAAAATCCTCCCTCCCATCCAACACATCACCCGAACGCCCGAACTCAAAATCCTCAACACAGCACCCCGAACTCACCAACTCCAAATCCTCAACAGAGCACCCGAACCCCTCAACTCCAAATCCTCCTTCCGCTCTAACACAGCACCCGAACCCTCAACTCCAAATTCTCCCTGTCCTCCAACACAGCACCCGAACCCCCCCAACTCCAAATCCTCAACACAGCACCCAAACACCCCAAATACAAATCCTCCCTCGCTCCAACACAGCACCCGAATCCCCAACTCCAAATCCTCCCTCCCCTACAACACAGCACCCGAACACCCCAACTCCAAATCCTCCCTCCCCTCCAACACAGCACCCGAATCCCCAACTCCAAGTCCTCCCTCCCCTCCAACACAACACCCGAACGCCCCAACTCAAAATTCTCAAACACGGCACCCGAACCCCGCAACTCCAAATCCGCCCTCCCGTCCAACACAACACCCGAACCCCCACAACTCCAAATCCTCAACACAGCACCCGACCGCCCCAACTCCAAATCCTCGCTCCCTCCCAAACAGCACCCGAATCCCCAACTCCAAATCCTCCCTCCCTCCAACACAGCACCCGAACCTCCCAATTCAAATCCTCCCTCCCTTCCAACACAGCACCCGAACGCCCCAACTCAAACTCCTCAACACAGCACCCGAACCCACCAACTCCAAATCCTCAGCAAAGCACCCGAACCCCTCAACTCCAAATCCTCCTTCCGCTCCAACACAGCACCTGAACCTCCAACTCCAAATTCTCCCTGCCCCCCAACACAGCACCCGAATCCCCCAACTCCAAATCCTCCCTCCTTCCAACACAGCACCCGAATCCCCCAACTCCAAATCATCAACACAGCTCCTGAACCCCTCAACTCCAAATCCTCCATCCCCTCCAACCCAGCACCCGAACCCCCAACTCCAAATCCCCCCTCCCGTCCAACACAGCACCCGAATCCCCCAACTCCAAATCATCAACACAGCTCCTGAACCCCTCAACTCCAAATCCTCCATCCCCTCCAACCCAGCACCCGAACCCCCAACTCCAAATCCTCCCTCCCTACAACACAGCACCCGAATCCCCAACTCCAAATCCTCCCTCCCCTACAACACAGCACCCGATCGCCCCAACCCAAAATCCTCCCTCCCCTCCAACACAGCACCCGAACCCTCAACTCCAAATCCTCACACAGCACCCGACCCCACCAACTCCAAATCCTCCCTCCCCTCCAACACAGCACCCGAATCCCCAACTCAAAATCCTCCCTCCCATCCAACACATCACCCGAACGCCCGAACTCAAAATTCTCAACACAGCACCCGAACCCCCCAACTCCAAATCCGCCCTCCCGTTCAAAACAGCACCCGAACCCCCCCAACTGCAAATCCTCAACACAGCACCCGAACCCCCCCAACCCCAAATCCTCCCTCCCCTCCAACACATCACCCGAACGCCCGAACTCAAAATTCTCAACACAGCACCCGAATGCCCCAACTCCAAATCCTCAGCAGAGCACCCGAACCCCTCAACTCCAAATCCTCCTTCCGCTCCAACACAGCACCTGAACCCTCAACTCCAAATTCTCCCTGCCCTCCAACACAGCACCCGAACCCCCCCCAACTCCAAATCCTCAACACAGCACCCAACACCCCAACTACAAATCCTCCCTGCCCTCCAGCACAGCACCCGAACCCCCCAACTTCAAATCCTCAACACAGCACCCAAACACCCCAACTACAAATCCTCCCTGCCCTCCAGCACAGCACCCGAACCCCCAACTCCAAATCCTCCCTTCCTCCAACACAGCAGCCAAAACCCCCAACTCAAAATCCTCAACACAGCACCCTAACCCCCCAACTCCAAATCCTCCCTCCCTCCAACACAGCACCCGAACCTCCCAATTCCAAATCCTCCCTCCCCTCCAACACAGCACCCGAACACCCCAACTCCAAATCCTCCCTCCCCTCCAACACAGCACCCGAATCCCCAACTCCAAGTCCTCCCTCCCCTCCAACACAACACCCGAACGCCCCAACTCAAAATTTTCAACACAGCACCCGAACCCCCCAACTGCAAATCCGCCCTCCCGTCCAACACAACACCCAAACCCCCACAACTCCAAATCCTCAACACAGCACCTGACCGCCCCAACTCCAAATCCTCGCCTCCTCCCAAACAGCACCCGAATCCCCAACTCGAAATCCTCCCTCCCCTCCAACACAGCACCCGAATCCCCAACTCCAAATCCTCCGTCCCCTCCAACACAGCACCCAAACCTCCCAATTCCATATCCTCCCTCCCCTCCAACACAGCACCCGAATCCCTAAACTCCAAGTCCTCCCTCCCCTCCAACACAACACCCGAACCCCCCAACTCCAAATCCTCAACACAGCACCCGAACCCCCCCAACTCCAGATCCCCCTCCCCTCCAACACAGCACCCGAATCCCCAACTCCAAGTCCTCCCTCCCCTCCAACACAACACCCGAACCCCCCAACTCCAAATCCTCAACACAGCACCCGAACCCCCCCAACTCCAAATCATCCCTCCCCTCCAACACAGCACTCGAACGCCCCAACTCAAAATTCTCAACACAGCACCCGAACCCTCAACTCCAAATCCTCCCTCCCTACAACACAGCACCCGAACCCCCCCAACTCCAAATCCTCCCTCCCCTCCAACACAGCACTCGAACGCCCCAACTCAAAATTCTCAACACAGCACCCGAACCCTCAACTCCAAATCCTCCCTCCCTACAACACAGCACCCGAACGCCCCAACCCAAAATCCTCCCTCCCCTCCAACACAGCACCCGAAACCTCAACTCCAAATCCTCAACACAGCACCCGACCCCACCAACTCCAAATCCTCCCTCCCCTCCAACACAGCACCCGAATCCCCAACTCAAAATCCTCCCTCCCCTCTAACACAGCACCCGAACGCCCCAACTCAAAATCCTCAACACAGCACCCGAACCCACCAACTCCAAATCCTCAGCAGAGCACCCGAACCCCTCAACTCCAAATCCTCCTTCCGCTCCAACACAGCACCCGAACCCCCCCCAACTCCAAATCCTCAACACAGCACCCAAACACCCTCAACTCCAAATTCTCCCTGCCCTCCAACACAGCACCCGAACCCCCCCAACTCCAAATCCTCAACACAGCACCCAAACACCCCAACTACAAATCGTCCCTGCCCTCCAGCACAACACCCGAACCCCCCAACTCCAAATCCTCCCTCGCTCCAACACAGCACCCGAACCCGCCAACTCCAAATCCTCCCTGCCCTCCAACACAACACCCGAACGCCCCAACTCAAAATTTTCAACACAGCACCCGAACCCCCCAACTGCAAATCCGCCCTCCCGTCCAACACAACACCCGAACCCCCACAACTCCAAATCCTCAACACAGCACCCAACCGCCCCAACTCCAAATCCTCGCTCCCTCCCCTCCAACACAGCACCCGAACCCCCAACTCCAAATCCTCGCTCCCTCCCAAACAGCACTCGAATCCCCAACTCCAAATCCACCGTCCCCTCCAACACAGCACCCGAACCTCCCAATTCCAAATCCTCCCTCCCCTCCAACACAGCACCCGAACACCCCAACTCCAAATCCTCCCTCCCTTCCAACACCGCACCCGAATCCCCAACTCCAAATCCTCCCTCCCCTCCAACACAGCACCCGAACCCCCCAACTCCAAGTCCTCCCTCCCCTCCAACACAACACCCGAACCCCCAACTCCAAATCCTCCCTCCCCTCCAACACAACACCCGAACCCCCAACTCCAAATCCTCCCTCCCTACAACACAGCACCCGAATCCCCAACTCCAAATCCTCCCTCCCCTACAACACAGCACCCGATCGCCCCAACCCAAAATCCTCCCTCCCCTCCAACACAGCACCCGAACCCTCAACTCCAAATCCTCAACACAGCACCCGACCCCACCAACTCCAAATCCTCCCTCCCCTCCAACACAGCACCCGAATCCCCAACTCAAAATCCTCCCTCCCATCCAACACATCACCCGAACGCCCGAACTCAAAATCCTTAACACAGCACCCGAACTCACCAACTCCAAATCCTCAACAGAGCACCCGAACCCCTCAACTCCAAATCCTCCTTCCGCTCTAACACAGCACCCGAACCCTCAACTCCAAATTCTCCCTGTCCTCCAACACAGCACCCGAACCCCCCCAACTCCAAATCCTCAACACAGCACCCAAACACCCCAAATACAAATCCTCCCTCGCTCCAACACAGCACCCGAATCCCCAACTCCAAATCCTCCCTCCCCTACAACACAGCACCCGAACACCCCAACTCCAAATCCTCCCTCCCCTCCAACACAGCACCCGAATCCCCAACTCCAAGTCCTCCCTCCCCTCCAACACAACACCCGAACGCCCCAACTCAAAATTCTCAACACGGCACCCGAACCCCGCAACTCCAAATCCGCCCTCCCGTCCAACACAACACCCGAACCCCCACAACTCCAAATCCTCAACATAGCACCCGACCGCCCCAACTCCAAATCCTCGCTCCCTCCCAAACAGCACCCGAATCCCCAACTCCAAATCCTCCCTCCCTCCAACACAGCACCCGAACCTCCCAATTCCAAATCCTCCCTCCCTTCCAACACAGCACCCGAACGCCCCAACTCAAACTCCTCAACACAGCACCCGAACCCACCAACTCCAAATCCTCAGCAAAGCACCCGAACCCCTCAACTCCAAATCCTCCTTCCGCTCCAACACAGCACCTGAACCCTCAACTCCAAATTCTCCCTGCCCCCCAACACAGCACCCGAATCCCCCAACTCCAAATCCTCCCTCCTTCCAACACAGCACCCGAATCCCCCAACTCCAAATCATCAACACAGCTCCTGAACCCCTCAACTCCAAATCCTCCATCCCCTCCAACCCAGCACCCGAACCCCCCAACTCCAAATCCCCCCTCCCGTCCAACACAGCACCCGAATCCCCCAACTCCAAATCATCAACACAGCTCCTGAACCCCTCAACTCCAAATCCTCCATCCCCTCCAACCCAGCACCCGAACCCCCCAACTCCAAATCCTCCCTCCCTACAACACAGCACCCGAATCCCCAACTCCAAATCCTCCCTCCCCTACAACACAGCACCCGATCGCCCCAACCCAAAATCCTCCCTCCCCTCCAACACAGCACCCGAACCCTCAACTCCAAATCCTCAACACAGCACCCGACCCCACCAACTCCAAATCCTCCCTCCCCTCCAACACAGCACCCGAATCCCCAACTCAAAATCCTCCCTCCCATCCAACACATCACCCGAACGCCCGAACTCAAAATTCTCAACACAGCACCCGAACCCCCCAACTCCAAATCCGCCCTCCCGTTCAAAACAGCACCCGAACCCCCCCAACTGCAAATCCTCAACACAGCACCCGAACCCCCCCAACCCCAAATCCTCCCTCCCCTCCAACACATCACCCGAACGCCCGAACTCAAAATTCTCAACACAGCACCCGAATGCCCCAACTCCAAATCCTCAGCAGAGCACCCGAACCCCTCAACTCCAAATCCTCCTTCCGCTCCAACACAGCACCCGAACCCCCCAACTTCAAATCCTCAACACAGCACCCAAACACCCCAACTACAAATCCTCCCTGCCCTCCAGCACAGCACCCGAACCCCCCAACTTCAAATCCTCAACACAGCACCCAAACACCCCAACTACAAATCCTCCCTGCCCTCCAGCACAGCACCCGAACCCCCAACTCCAAATCCTCCCTTCCTCCAACACAGCAGCCAAAACCCCCAACTCAAAATCCTCAACACAGCACCCTAACCCCCCAACTCCAAATCCTCCCTCCCTCCAACACAGCACCCGAACCTCCCAATTCCAAATCCTCCCTCCCCTCCAACACAGCACCCGAACACCCCAACTCCAAATCCTCCCTCCCCTCCAACACAGCACCCGAATCCCCAACTCCAAGTCCTCCCTCCCCTCCAACACAACACCCGAACGCCCCAACTCAAAATTTTCAACACAGCACCCGAACCCCCCAACTGCAAATCCGCCCTCCCGTCCAACACAACACCCAAACCCCCACAACTCCAAATCCTCAACACAGCACCCGACCGCCCCAACTCCAAATCCTCGCTCCCTCCCAAACAGCACCCGAATCCCCAACTCGAAATCCTCCCTCCCCTCCAACACAGCACCCGAATCCCCAACTCCAAATCCTCCGTCCCCTCCAACACAGCACCCAAACCTCCCAATTCCAAATCCTCCCTCCCCTCCAACACAGCACCCGAATCCCCAACTCCAAGTCCTCCCTCCCCTCCAACACAACACCCGAACCCCCCAACTCCAAATCCTCAACACAGCACCCGAACCCCCCCAACTCCAAATCATCCCTCCCCTCCAACACAGCACTCGAACGCCCCAACTCAAAATTCTCAACACAGCACCCGAACCCTCAACTCCAAATCCTCCCTCCCTACAACACAGCACCCGAACCCCCCCAACTCCAAA
The DNA here is from genome assembly GCF_030028105.1 of Mobula birostris. Classification (NCBI taxonomy): domain Eukaryota; kingdom Metazoa; phylum Chordata; class Chondrichthyes; order Myliobatiformes; family Myliobatidae; genus Mobula; species Mobula birostris. The sequence goes on along the minus strand of NW_027274687.1, from coordinate 76,106 downwards.
TCCTCCCTCCCCTCCAACACAGCACTCGAACGCCCCAACTCAAAATTCTCAACACAGCACCCGAACCCTCAACTCCAAATCCTCCCTCCCTACAACACAGCACCCGAACGCCCCAACCCAAAATACTTCCTCCCCTCCAACACAGCACCCGAAACCTCAACTCCAAATCCTCAACACAGCACCCGACCCCACCAACTCAAATCCTCCCTCCCCTCCAACACAGCACCCGAATCCCCAACTCAAATCCTCCCTCCCCTCTAACACAGCACCCGAACGCCCCAACTCAAAATCCTCAACACAGCACCCGAACCCACCAACTCCAAATCCTCAGCAGAGCACCCGAACCCCTCAACTCCAAATCCTCCTTCCGCTCCAACACAGCACCCGAACCCCCCCAACTCCAAATCCTCAACACAGCACCCAAACACCCTCAACTCCAAATTCTCCCTGCCCTCCAACACAGCACCCGAACCCCCCCAACTCCAAATCCTCAACACAGCACCCAAACACCCCAACTACAAATCGTCCCTGCCCTCCAGCACAACACCCGAACCCCCCAACTCCAAATCCTCCCTCGCTCCAACACAGCACCCGAACCCGCCAACTCCAAATCCTCCCTGCCCTCCAACACAACACCCGAACGCCCCAACTCAAAATTTTCAACACAGCACCCGAATGCCCCAACTCCAAATCCTCAGCAGAGCACCCGAACCCCTCAACTCCAAATCCTCCTTCCGCTCCAACACAGCACCTGAACCCTCAACTCCAAATTCTCCCTGCCCTCCAACACAGCACCCGAACCCCCCCCAACTCCAAATCTCAACACAGCACCCAAACACCCCAACTACAAATCCTCCCTGCCCTCCAGCACAGCACCCGAACCCCCCAACTCCAAATCCTCAACACAGCACCCAAACACCCCAACTACAAATCCTCCCTGCCCTCCAGCAGAGCACCCGAATCCCCAACTCCAAATCCTCCCTCCCCTACAACACAGCACCCGAACCCCTCTACTCCAAATCCTCCCTCCCCTCCAACGCAGCACCCGAACCCTCAACTCGAAATCCTCCTTCGCCTCCAACACAGCACCCGAACCGCCCAACTGCAAATCCTCAACACAGCACCCGAACCCACCAACTCCAAATCCCCCTTCCTCCAACACAGCACCCGAACCCCCAACTCCAAATCCTCCCTTCCTCCAACACAGCAGCCAAAACCCCCAACTCAAAATCCTCAACACAGCACCCTAACCCCCCAACTCCAAATCCTCCCTCCCTCCAACACAGCACCCGAACCTCCCAATTCCAAATCCTCCCTCCCCTCCAACACAGCACCCGAACACCCCAACTCCAAATCCTCCCTCCCCTCCAACACAGCACCCGAATCCCAACTCCAAATCCTCCCTCCCCTCCAACACAACACCCGAACGCCCCAACTCAAAATTTTTCAACACAGCACCCGAACCCCCCAACTGCAAATCCGCCCTCCCGTCCAACACAACACCCAAACCCCCACAACTCCAAATCCTCAACACAGCACCCGACCGCCCCAACTCCAAATCCTCGCTCCCTCCCAAACAGCACCCCGAATCCCCAACTCGAAATCCTCCCTCCCCTCCAACACAGCACCCGAACCCCCAACTCCAAATCCTCGCTCCCTCCCAAACAGCACCCGAATCCCCAACTCCAAATCCTCCGTCCCCTCCAACACAGCACCCGAACCTCCCAATTCCAAATCCTCCCTCCCCTCCAACACAGCACCCGAATCCCTAAACTCCAAGTCCTCCCTCCCCTCCAACACAACACCCGAACCCCCCAACTCCAAATCCTCAACACAGCACCCGAACCCCCCCAACTCCAGATCCCCCTCCCCTCCAACACAGCACCCGAATCCCCAACTCCAAGTCCTCCCTCCCCTCCAACACAACACCCGAACCCCCCAACTCCAAATCCTCAACACAGCACCCGAACCCCCCCAACTCCAAATCCTCCCTCCCCTCCAACACAGCACTCGAACGCCCCAACTCAAAATTCTCAACACAGCACCCGAACCCTCAACTCCAAATCCTCCCTCCCTACAACACAGCACCCGAACGCCCCCAACTCAAATCCTCCCTCCCCTCCAACACAGCACTCGAACGCCCCAACTCAAAATTCTCAACACAGCACCCGAACCCTCAACTTCCAAATCCTCCCTCCCTACAACACAGCACCCGAACGCCCCAACCCAAAATCCTCCCTCCCCTCCAACACAGCACCCGAAACCTCAACTCCAAATCCTCAACACAGCACCCGACCCCACCAACTCCAAATCCTCCCTCCCCTCCAACACAGCACCCGAATCCCGAACTCAAAATCCTCCCTCCCCTCTAACACAGCACCCGAACCCCCCAACTGCAAATCCTCAACACAGCACCCGAACCCCCCCAACCCCAAATCCTCCCTCCCCTCCAACACATCACCCGAACGCCCGAACTCAAAATTCTCAACACAGCACCCGAACCCCCCAACTCCAAATCCGCCCTCCCGTTCAAAACAGCACCCGAACCCCCCCAACTGCAAATCCTCAACACAGCACCCGAACCCCCCAACCCCAAATCCTCCCTCCCCTCCAACACATCACCGGAACGCCCGAACTCAAAATTCTCAACACAGCACCCGAATGCCCCAACTCCAAATCCTCCCTCCCCTCCAACACAGCACCCGAACCCCCCAACTCCAAAATCCCCGCTCCCCCTCCCAAACAGCACCCGAATCCCCACCTCCAAATCCGCCCTCCCCTCCAACACAGCACCCGAACCCCCCAACTCCAAATCCCCGCTCCCTCCCAAACAGCACCCGAATCCCCAACTCCAAATCCTCCCTCCCCTCCAACACAGCACCCGAACCTCCCAACTCCAAATCCTCCTCCCCTCCAACACAGCACCCGAACACCCCAACTCAAAATCCTCAACAGAGCACCCGAACCCACCAACTCCAAATCCTCCCTCCCATCCAGCACAGCACCCGAACCCCCCCAACTCCAAATCCTCAACGCAGCACCCGAACACCCCAACTCCAAATCCTCCCTCCCCTGCAACACAGCACCCGAATTCTTAACTCCAAATTCTCCCTCCCCTCCAACACAGCACCCGAATCCCCAACTCCAAATCTTCCCTCCCCTACAATGCAGCACCCGAATCCTCAACTCCAAATTTTCCCTCCTCTCCAGCACAACACCCGAACCCTCAACTTGAAATCCTCCTTCACCTCCAACACAGCACCCGAATCCCCAGTTCCAAATCCTGAACACAGCACCCGAACCCCCCAACTCCAAAATCCTCAATACAAGCACCCGAGCCCACCAATTCCAAATCCTCCCTCCCTCCAACACAACACCCAAACCCGCAACTCCAAATCCTCAACACAGCACGCGAACCCCCCAACTCCAAATCCTCCCTCTCTGCAACACAGCACCCGAAACCCCCAACTCAAAATCCTCACACAGCACCCGAACCCCCCAACTCCAAATCATCCCTCCCCTCCAACGCAGCACCCGAACCCCGCAACTCCAAATCCTCAACACAGCACCCGAACCCCACAACTCCAAATCCTCAACACAGCACCGAATGCCCAACTCTAAATCCTCCCTCCTTCCAACACAGCACCCCGAATCCCCCAACTCCAAATCCTCCCTCCTTCCAACACAGCACCCGAATCCCCCAACTCCAAATCATCAACACAGCTCCTGAACCCCTCAACTCCAAATCCTCCATCCCCTCCAACCCAGCACCCGAACCCCCCAACTCCAAATCCCCCCTCCCGTCCAACACAGCACCCGAATCCCCCAACTCCAAATCATCAACACAGCTCCTGAACCCCTCAACTCCAAATCCTCCATCCCCTCCAACCCAGCACCCGAACCCCCCCAACTCCAAATCCTCCCTCCCTACAACACAGCACCCGAATCCCCAACTCCAAATCCTCCCTCCCCTACAACACAGCACCCGATCGCCCCAACCCAAAATCCTCCCTCCCCTCCAACACAGCACCCGAACCCTCAACTCCAAATCCTCAACACAGCACCCGACCCCACCAACTCCAAATCCTCCCTCCCCTCCAACACAGCACCCGAATCCCCAACTCAAAATCCTCCCTCCCATCCAACACATCACCCGAACGCCCGAACTCAAAATTCTCAACACAGCACCCGAACCCCCCAACTCCAAATCCGCCCTCCCGTTCAAAACAGCACCCGAACCCCCCCAACTGCAAATCCTCAACACAGCACCCGAACCCCCCCAACCCCAAATCCTCCCTCCCCTCCAACACATCACCCGAACGCCCGAACTCAAAATTCTCAACACAGCACCCGAATGCCCCAACTCCAAATCCTCAGCAGAGCACCCGAACCCCTCAACTCCAAATCCTCCTTCCGCTCCAACACAGCACCCGAACCCCCCCCAACTCCAAATCCTCAACACAGCACCCAAACACCCCAACTACAAATCCTCCCTGCCCTCCAGCACAGCACCCGAACCCCCCAACTCCAAATCCTCAACACAGCACCCAAACACCCCAACTACAAATCCTCCCTGCCCTCCAGCAGAGCACCCGAATCCCCAACTCCAAATCCTCCCTCCCCTACAACACAGCACCCGAACCCCTCTACTCCAAATCCTCCCTCCCCTCCAACGCAGCACCCGAACCCTCAACTCGAAATCCTCCTTCGCCTCCAACACAGCACCCGAACCGCCCAACTGCAAATCCTCAACACAGCACCCGAACCCACCAACTCCAAATCCCCCTTCCTCCAACACAGCACCCGAACCCCCAACTCCAAATCCTCCCTTCCTCCAACACAGCAGCCAAAACCCCCAACTCAAAATCCTCAACACAGCACCCTAACCCCCCAACTCCAAATCCTCCCTCCCTCCAACACAGCACCCGAACCTCCCAATTCCAAATCCTCCCTCCCCTCCAACACAGCACCCGAACACCCCAACTCCAAATCCTCCCTCCCCTCCAACACAGCACCCGAATCCCCAACTCCAAGTCCTCCCTCCCCTCCAACACAACACCCGAACGCCCCAACTCAAAATTTTCAACACAGCACCCGAACCCCCCAACTGCAAATCCGCCCTCCCGTCCAACACAACACCCAAACCCCCACAACTCCAAATCCTCAACACAGCACCCGACCGCCCCAACTCCAAATCCTCGCTCCCTCCCAAACAGCACCCGAATCCCCAACTCGAAATCCTCCCTCCCCTCCAACACAGCACCCGAATCCCCAACTCCAAATCCTCCGTCCCCTCCAACACAGCACCCAAACCTCCCAATTCCAAATCCTCCCTCCCCTCCAACACAGCACCCGAATCCCTAAACTCCAAGTCCTCCCTCCCCTCCAACACAACACCCGAACCCCCCAACTCCAAATCCTCAACACAGCACCCGAACCCCCCCAACTCCAGATCCCCCTCCCCTCCAACACAGCACCCGAATCCCCAACTCCAAGTCCTCCCTCCCCTCCAACACAACACCCGAACCCCCCAACTCCAAATCCTCAACACAGCACCCGAACCCCCCCAACTCCAAATCATCCCTCCCCTCCAACACAGCACTCGAACGCCCCAACTCAAAATTCTCAACACAGCACCCGAACCCTCAACTCCAAATCCTCCCTCCCTACAACACAGCACCCGAACCCCCCCAACTCCAAATCCTCCCTCCCCTCCAACACAGCACTCGAACGCCCCAACTCAAAATTCTCAACACAGCACCCGAACCCTCAACTCCAAATCCTCCCTCCCTACAACACAGCACCCGAACGCCCCAACCCAAAATCCTCCCTCCCCTCCAACACAGCACCCGAAACCTCAACTCCAAATCCTCAACACAGCACCCGACCCCACCAACTCCAAATCCTCCCTCCCCTCCAACACAGCACCCGAATCCCCAACTCAAAATCCTCCCTCCCCTCTAACACACCACCCGAACGCCCCAACTCAAAATCCTCAACACAGCACCCGAACCCACCAACTCCAAATCCTCAGCAGAGCACCCGAACCCCTCAACTCCAAATCCTCCTTCCGCTCCAACACAGCACCTGAACCCTCAACTCCAAATTCTCCCTGCCCTCCAACACAGCACCCGAACCCCCCCAACTCCAAATCCTCAACACAGCACCCAAACACCCCAACTACAAATCGTCCCTGCCCTCCAGCACAACACCCGAACCCCCCAACTCCAAATCCTCCCTCGCTCCAACACAGCACCCGAACCCGCCAACTCCAAATCCTCCCTGCCCTCCAACACAACACCCGAACGCCCCAACTCAAAATTTTCAACACAGCACCCGAACCCCCCAACTGCAAATCCGCCCTCCCGTCCAACACAACACCCGAACCCCCACAACTCCAAATCCTCAACACAGCACCCAACCGCCCCAACTCCAAATCCTCGCTCCCTCCCCTCCAACACAGCACCCGAACCCCCAACTCCAAATCCTCGTTCCCTCCCAAACAGCACTCGAATCCCCAACTCCAAATCCACCGTCCCCTCCAACACAGCACCCGAACCTCCCAATTCCAAATCCTCCCTCCCCTCCAACACAGCACCCGAACACCCCAACTCCAAATCCTCCCTCCCTTCCAACACCGCACCCGAATCCCCAACTCCAAATCCTCCCTCCCCTCCAACACAGCACCCGAACCCCCCAACTCCAAGTCCTCCCTCCCCTCCAACACAACACCCGAACCCCCAACTCCAAATCCTCCCTCCCCTCCAACACAACACCCGAACCCCCAACTCCAAATCCTCCCTCCCTACAACACAGCACCCGAATCCCCAACTCCAAATCCTCCCTCCCCTACAACACAGCACCCGATCGCCCCAACCCAAAATCCTCCCTCCCCTCCAACACAGCACCCGAACCCTCAACTCCAAATCCTCAACACAGCACCCGACCCCACCAACTCCAAATCCTCCCTCCCCTCCAACACAGCACCCGAATCCCCAACTCAAAATCCTCCCTCCCATCCAACACATCACCCGAACGCCCGAACTCAAAATCCTCAACACAGCACCCGAACTCACCAACTCCAAATCCTCAACAGAGCACCCGAACCCCTCAACTCCAAATCCTCCTTCCGCTCTAACACAGCACCCGAACCCTCAACTCCAAATTCTCCCTGTCCTCCAACACAGCACCCGAACCCCCCCAACTCCAAATCCTCAACACAGCACCCAAACACCCCAAATACAAATCCTCCCTCGCTCCAACACAGCACCCGAATCCCCAACTCCAAATCCTCCCTCCCCTACAACACAGCACCCGAACACCCCAACTCCAAATCCTCCCTCCCCTCCAACACAGCACCCGAATCCCCAACTCCAAGTCCTCCCTCCCCTCCAACACAACACCCGAACGCCCCAACTCAAAATTCTCAACACGGCACCCGAACCCCGCAACTCCAAATCCGCCCTCCCGTCCAACACAACACCCGAACCCCCACAACTCCAAATCCTCAACACAGCACCCGACCGCCCCAACTCCAAATCCTCGCTCCCTCCCAAACAGCACCCGAATCCCCAACTCCAAATCCTCCCTCCCTCCAACACAGCACCCGAACCTCCCAATTCCAAATCCTCCCTCCCTTCCAACACAGCACCCGAACGCCCCAACTCAAACTCCTCAACACAGCACCCGAACCCACCAACTCCAAATCCTCAGCAGAGCACCCGAACCCCTCAACTCCAAATCCTCCTTCCGCTCCAACACAGCACCTGAACCCTCAACTCCAAATTCTCCCTGCCCTCCAACACAGCACCCGAACCCCCCCAACTCCAAATCCTCAACACAGCACCCAAACACCCCAACTACAAATCGTCCCTGCCCTCCAGCACAACACCCGAACCCCCCAACTCCAAATCCTCCCTCGCTCCAACACAGCACCCGAACCCGCCAACTCCAAATCCTCCCTGCCCTCCAACACAACACCCGAACGCCCCAACTCAAAATTTTCAACACAGCACCCGAACCCCCCAACTGCAAATCCGCCCTCCCGTCCAACACAACACCCGAACCCCCACAACTCCAAATCCTCAACACAGCACCCAACCGCCCCAACTCCAAATCCTCGCTCCCTCCCCTCCAACACAGCACCCGAACCCCCAACTCCAAATCCTCGCTCCCTCCCAAACAGCACCCGAATCCCCAACTCCAAATCCACCGTCCCCTCCAACACAGCACCCGAACCTCCCAATTCCAAATCCTCCCTCCCCTCCAACACAGCACCCGAACACCCCAACTCCAAATCCTCCCTCCCCTCCAACACCGCACCCGAATCCCCAACTCCAAATCCTCCCTCCCCTCCAACACAGCACCCGAACCCCCCAACTCCAAGTCCTCCCTCCCCTCCAACACAACACCCGAACCCCCAACTCCAAATCCTCCCTCCCCTCCAACACAACACCCGAACCCCCAACTCCAAATCCTCCCTCCCTACAACACAGCACCCGAATCCCCAACTCCAAATCCTCCCTCCCCTACAACACAGCACCCGATCGCCCCAACCCAAAATCCTCCCTCCCCTCCAACACAGCACCCGAACCCTCAACTCCAAATCCTCAACACAGCACCCGACCCCACCAACTCCAAATCCTCCCTCCCCTCCAACACAGCACCCGAATCCCCAACTCAAAATCCTCCCTCCCATCCAACACATCACCCGAACGCCCGAACTCAAAATTCTCAACACAGCACCCGAACCCCCCAACTCCAAATCCGCCCTCCCGTTCAAAACAGCACCCGAACCCCCCCAACTGCAAATCCTCAACACAGCACCCGAACCCCCCCAACCCCAAATCCTCCCTCCCCTCCAACACATCACCCGAACGCCCGAACTCAAAATTCTCAACACAGCACCCGAATGCCCCAACTCCAAATCCTCAGCAGAGCACCCGAACCCCTCAACTCCAAATCCTCCTTCCGCTCCAACACAGCACCTGAACCCTCAACTCCAAATTCTCCCTGCCCTCCAACACAGCACCCGAACCCCCCCCAACTCCAAATCCTCAACACAGCACCCAAACACCCCAACTACAAATCCTCCCTGCCCTCCAGCACAGCACCCGAACCCCCCAACTCCAAATCCTCAACACAGCACCCAAACACCCCAACTACAAATCCTCCCTGCCCTCCAGCAGAGCACCCGAATCCCCAACTCCAAATCCTCCCTCCCCTACAACACAGCACCCGAACCCCTCTACTCCAAATCCTCCCTCCCCTCCAACGCAGCACCCGAACCCTCAACTCGAAATCCTCCTTCGCCTCCAACACAGCACCCGAACCGCCCAACTGCAAATCCTCAACACAGCACCCGAACCCACCAACTCCAAATCCCCCTTCCTCCAACACAGCACCCGAACCCCCAACTCCAAATCCTCCCTTCCTCCAACACAGCAGCCAAAACCCCCAACTCAAAATCCTCAACACAGCACCCTAACCCCCCAACTCCAAATCCTCCCTCCCTCCAACACAGCACCCGAACCTCCCAATTCCAAATCCTCCCTCCCCTCCAACACAGCACCCGAACACCCCAACTCCAAATCCTCCCTCCCCTCCAACACAGCACCCGAATCCCCAACTCCAAATCCTCCCTCCCCTCCAACACAACACCCGAACGCCCCAACTCAAAATTTTCAACACAGCACCCGAACCCCCCAACTGCAAATCCGCCCTCCCGTCCAACACAACACCCAAACCCCCACAACTCCAAATCCTCAACACAGCACCCGACCGCCCCAACTCCAAATCCTCGCTCCCTCCCAAACAGCACCCGAATCCCCAACTCGAAATCCTCCCTCCCCTCCAACACAGCACCCGAACCCCCAACTCCAAATCCTCGCTCCCTCCCAAACAGCACCCGAATCCCCAACTCCAAATCCTCCGTCCCCTCCAACACAGCACCCGAACCTCCCAATTCCAAATCCTCCCTCCCCTCCAACACAGCACCCGAATCCCTAAACTCCAAGTCCTCCCTCCCCTCCAACACAACACCCGAACCCCCCAACTCCAAATCCTCAACACAGCACCTGAACCCCCCCAACTCCAGAACCCCCTCCCCTCCAACACAGCACCCGAATCCCCAACTCCAAGTCCTCCCTCCCCTCCAACACAACACCCGAACCCCCCAACTCCAAATCCTCAACACAGCACCCGAACCCCCCAACTCCAAATCCTCCCTCCCCTCCAACACAGCACTCGAACGCCCCAACTCAAAATTCTCAACACAGCACCCGAACCCTCAACTCCAAATCCTCCCTCCCTACAACACAGCACCCGAACCCCCCCAACTCCAAATCCTCCCTCCCCTCCAACACAGCACTCGAACGCCCCAACTCAAAATTCTCAACACAGCACCCGAACCCTCAACTCCAAATCCTCCCTCCCTACAACACAGCACCCGAACGCCCCAACCCAAAATCCTCCCTCCCCTCCAACACAGCACCCGAAACCTCAACTCCAAATCCTCAACACAGCACCCGACCCCACCAACTCCAAATCCTCCCTCCCCTCCAACACAGCACCCGAATCCCGAACTCAAAATCCTCCCTCCCCTCTAACACAGCACCCGAACCCCCCAACTGCAAATCCTCAACACAGCACCCGAACCCCCCCAACCCCAAATCCTCCCTCCCCTCCAACACATCACCCGAACGCCCGAACTCAAAATTCTCAACACAGCACCCGAACCCCCCAACTCCAAATCCGCCCTCCCGTTCAAAACAGCACCCGAACCCCCCCAACTGCAAATCCTCAACACAGCACCCGAACCCCCCAACCCCAAATCCTCCCTCCCCTCCAACACATCACCGGAACGCCCGAACTCAAAATTCTCAACACAGCACCCGAATGCCCCAACTCCAAATCCTCCCTCCCCTCCAACACAGCACCCGAACCCCCCAACTCCAAATCCCCGCTCCCTCCCAAACAGCACCCGAATCCCCACCTCCAAATCCGCCCTCCCCTCCAACACAGCACCCGAACCCCCCAACTCCAAATCCCCGCTCCCTCCCAAACAGCACCCGAATCCCCAACTCCAAATCCTCCCTCCCCTCCAACACAGCACCCGAACCCCGCAACTCCAAATCCTCCCTCCCCTCCAACACAGCACCCGAACACCCCAACTCAAAATCCTCAACAGAGCACCCGAACCCACCAACTCCAAATCCTCCCTCCCATCCAGCACAGCACCCGAACCCCCCCAACTCCAAATCCTCAACGCAGCACCCGAACACCCCAACTCCAAATCCTCCCTCCCTCCAACTCAGCACCCGAACCCCCCAACTCCAAATCCTCCCTCCCTGCAACACAGCACCCGAATTCTTAACTCCAAATTCTCCCTCCCCTCCAACACAGCACCCGAATCCCCAACTCCAAATCCTCCCTCCCCTACAATGCAGCACCCGAATCCCTCAACTCCAAATTTTCCCTCCTCTCCAGCACAACACCCGAACCCTCAACTTGAAATCCTCCTTCACCTCCAACACAGCACCCGAATCCCCAGTTCCAAATCCTGAACACAGCACCCGAACCCCCCAACTCCAAATCCTCAATACAGCACCCGAGCCCACCAATTCCAAATCCTCCCTCCCTCCAACACAACACCCAAACCCGCAACTCCAAATCCTCAACACAGCACGCGAACCCCCCCAACTCCAAATCCTCCCTCTCTGCAACACAGCACCCGAAACCCCCAACTCAAAATCCTCAACACAGCACCCGAACCCCCCAACTCCAAATCATCCCTCCCCTCCAACGCAGCACCCGAACCCCGCAACTCCAAATCCTCAACACAGCACCCGAACCCCACAACTCCAAATCCTCAACACAGCACCCGAATGCCCCAACTCCAAATCCTCCCTCCTTCCACAACAGCACCCGAATCCCCCAACTCCAAATCCTCCCTCCTTCCAACACAGCACCCGAATCCCCCAACTCCAAATCATCAACACAGCTCCTGAACCCCTCAACTCCAAATCCTCCATCCCCTCCAACCCAGCACCCGAACCCCCCAACTCCAAATCCCCCCTCCCGTCCAACACAGCACCCGAATACCCCAACTCCAAATCATCAACACAGCTCCTGAACCCCTCAACTCCAAATCCTCCATCCCCTCCAACCCAGCACCCGAACCCCCCAACTCCAAATCCTCCCTCCCTCCAGCACAGCACCCGAACCCCTAAACTCCAAATCTTCCCTCCCCTCCAACACAGCACCCGAACCCTCAACTACAAATCCTCCCTCCCCTCCAACACAGCACCCGAACCGCCCAACTCCAAATCCTCAACACAGCACCCGAACCCCCCAACTCCAAATCCTCAATACAGCACCCGAAGCCACCAATTCCAAATCCTCCCTCCCTTCCAACACAGCACCCGAATCCCCAACTGCAAATCCTCCTTCCCCTCCAACACAGCACCCGAACCCCTAAACTCCAAATCCTCCCTCCCCTCCAACACAGCACCCGAACCCTCAACTACAAATCCTCCCTCCCCTCCAACACAGCACCCGAACCGCCCAACTCCAAATCCTCAACACAGCACCCGAACCCCCCAACTCCAAATCCTCAATACAGCACCCGAAGCCACCAATTCCAAATCCACCCTCCCTCCAACACAACACCCGAACCCCGCAACTCCAAATCCTCAACACAGCACCCGAACCCACCAACTGCAAATCCCCCCTCCCGCCAACACAGCACCCGAACCCCTCAACTCCAAATCCTCAAAACAGCACGCGAACCCCCCCAAATCCAAATCCTCCCTCCCTGCAACACAGCACCCGAATCCCCAACTCCAAAACCGCCCTCCCCTCCAACACAGCACCCGAACCCCCAACTCCAAATCACCGCTCCCTCCCAAACAGCACCCGAATCCCCAACTCCAAATCCTCCCTCCCCTCCAACACAGCACCCGAATCCCCAACTCCAAGTCCTCCCTCCCCTCCAACACAACACCCGAACGCCCCAACTCAAAATTCTCAACACGGCACCCGAACCCCGCAACTCCAAATCCGCCCTCCCGTCCAACACAACACCCGAACCCCCACAACTCCAAATCCTCAACACAGCACCCGACCGCCCCAACTCCAAATCCTCGCTCCCTCCCAAACAGCACCCGAATCCCCAACTCCAAATCCTCCCTCCCCTCCAACACAGCACCCGAAACCCCCAACTCCAAATCCCCGCTCCGTCCCAAACAGCACCCGAACCCCCCAACTCCAAATCCTCCCTCCCTCCAACACAGCACCCGAACCTCCCAATTCCAAATCCTCCCTCCCTTCCAACACAGCACCCGAATGCCCCAACTCAAAATCCTCAACACAGCACCCGAACCCACCAACTCCAAATCCTCCTTCCGCTCCAACACAGCACCTGAACCCTCAACTCCAAATTCTCCCTGCCCTCCAACACAGCACCCGAACCCCCCCAACTCCAAATCCTCAACACAGCACCCAAACACCCCAACTACAAATCCGCCCTCCCGTCCAACACAACACCCGAACCCCGACAACTCCAAATCCTCAACACAGCACCCAACCGCCCCAACTCCAAATCCTCGCTCCCTCCCCTCCAACACAGCACCCGAACCCCCAACTCCAAATCCTCGCTCCCTCCCAAACAGCACCCGAATCCCCAACTCCAAATCCACCGTCCCCTCCAACACAGCACCCGAACCTCCCAATTCCAAATCCTCCCTCCCCTCCAACACAGCACCCGAACACCCCAACTCCAAATCCTCCCTCCCCTCCAACACCGCACCCGAATCCCCAACTCCAAATCCTCCCTCCCCTCCAACACAGCACCCGAACCCCCCAACTCCAAGTCCTCCCTCCCCTCCAACACAACACCCGAACCCCCAACTGCAAATCCTCCCTCCCCTCCAACACAACACCCGAACCCCCAACTCCAAATCCTCCCTCCCCTCCAACACAGCACCCGAATCCCTAAACTCCAAGTCCTCCCTCCCCTCCAACACAACACCCGAACCCCCAACTCCAAATCCTCAACACAGCACCCGAACCCCCCCAACTCCAAATCCTCCCTCCCCTCCAACACCGCACCCAAATCCCCAACTGCAAATCCTCCCTCCCCTCCAACACAGCACCCGAACCCCCCAACTCCAAGTCCTCCCTCCCCTCCAACACAACACCCGAACCCCCAACTCCAAATCCTCCCTCCCCTCCAACACAGCACCCGAACCCCCAACTCCAAATCCTCAACACAGCACCCGAACCCCCCCAACTCCAGATCCTCCCTCCCCTCCAACACAGCACCCGAATCCCCAACTCCAAGTCCTCCCTCCCCTCCAACACAACACCCGAACCCCCCAACTCCAAATCCTCAACACAGCACCTGAACCCCCCCAACTCCAAATCCTCCCTCCCCTCCAACACAGCACTCGAACGCCCCAACTCAAAATTCTCAACACAGCACCCGAACCCCCCAACTCCAAATCCGCCCTCCCGTCCAACACAGCACCTGAACCCCCCAACTCCAAATCCTCAACACAGCACCCGAATCCCTAACTCCAAGTCCTCCCTCCCCTCCAACACAACACCCGAACCCCCAACTCCAAATCCTCAACACAGCACCCGAACCCCCCCAACTCCAAGTCCTCCCTCCCCTCCAACACAACACCCGAACCCCCCAACTCCAAATCCTCAACACAGCACCTGAACCCCCCAACTCCAAATCCTCCCTCCCCTCCAACACAGCACTCGAACGCCCCAACTCAAAATTCTCAACACAGCACCCGAACCCCCCAACTCCAAATCCGCCCTCCCGTCCAACACAGCACCTGAACCCCCCAACTCCAAATCCTCAACACAGCACCCGAATCCCTAACTCCAAATCCTCGCTCCCTCCCAAACAGCACCCGAATCCCCAACTCCAAATCCGCCCTCCCCTCCAACACAGCACCCAAACCCCCCAACTCCAAATCCTCAACACAGCCCCCGATCCCTAACTCCAAATCCTCGCTCCCTCCCAAACAGCACCCGAACGCCCCAACTCAAAATCCTCAAAACAGCACCCGAACCCCCCAACTCCAAATTCCCCCCTCCCTCCAACACAGCACCCGAACGCTCAACTCCAAATTCTCCCTCCCTCTAGCACCGCACCCGAACTCCCCCAACTCCAAATCCTCAACGCAGCACCCGAACACCCCAACTCCAAATCCTCCCTCCCTCCAACTCAGCACCCGAACCCCCCCAACTCCAAATCCTCAACACAACACCCGACCCCACCAACTCCAAATCCTCCCTCCCTACAACACAGCACCCGAATCCCCAACTCCAAATCCTCCCTCCCCTACAACACAGCACACGATCGCCCCAACCCAAAATCCTCCCTCCCCTCCAACACAGCACCCGAACCCTCAACTCCAAATCCTCAACACAGCACCCGACCCCAACTCCAAATCCTCCCTCCCCTCCAACACAGCACCCGAATCCCCAACTCAAAATCCTCCCTCCCATCCAACACATCACCCGAACGCCCGAACTCAAAATTCTCAACACAGCACCCGAACCCCCCAACTCCAAATCCGCCCTCCCGTTCAAAACAGCACCCGAACCCCCCCAACTGCAAATCCTCAACACAGCACCCGAACCCCCCCAACCCCAAATCCTCCCTCCCCTCCAACACATCACCCGAACGCCCGAACTCAAAATTCTCAACACAGCACCCGAATGCCCCAACTCCAAATCCTCAGCAGAGCACCCGAACCCCTCAACTCCAAATCCTCCTTCCGCTCCAACACAGCACCTGAACCCTCAACTCCAAATTCTCCCTGCCCTCCAACACAGCACCCGAACCCCCCCAACTCCAAATCCTCAACACAGCACCCAAACACCCCAACTACAAATCGTCCCTGCCCTCCAGCACAGCACCCGAACGCCCCAACTCCAAATCCTCAACACAGCACCCAAACACCCCAACTACAAATCCTCCCTGCCCTCCAGCACAGCACCCGAATCCCCAACTCCAAATCCTCCCTCCCCTACAACACAGCACCCGAACCCCTCTACTCCAAATCGTCCCTCCCCTCCAACGCAGCACCCGAACCCTCAACTCGAAATCCTCCTTCGCCTCCAACACAGCACCCGAACCGCCCAACTGCAAATCCTCAACACAGCACCCGAACCCACCAACTCCAAATCCCCCTCCCTCCAACACAGCACTCGAACCCCCAACTCCAAATCCTCCCTTCCTCCAACACAGCAGCCAAAACCCCCAACTCAAAATCCTCAACACAGCACCCTAACCCCCCAACTCCAAATCCTCCCTCCCTCCAACACAGCACCCGAACCTCCCAATTCCAAATCCTCCCTCCCCTCCAACACAGCACCCGAACACCCCAACTCCAAATCCTCCCTCCCCTCCAACACAGCACCCGAATCCCCAACTCCAAGTCCTCCCTCCCCTCCAACACAACACCCGAACGCCCCAACTCAAAATTTTCAACACAGCACCCGAACCCCCCAACTGCAAATCCGCCCTCCCGTCCAACACAACACCCAAACCCCCACAACTCCAAATCCTCAACACAGCACCCGACCGCCCCAACTCCAAATCCTCGCTCCCTCCCAAACAGCACCCGAATCCCCAACTCGAAATCCTCCCTCCCCTCCAACACAGCACCCGAACCCCCAACTCCAAATCCTCGCTCCCTCCCAAACAGCACCCGCATCCCCAACTCCAAATTCTCCGTCCCCTCCAACACAGCACCCGAACCTCCCAATTCCAAATCCTCCCTCCCCTCCAACACAGCACCTGAACGCTCAACTCCAAATTCTCCCTCCCTCCAGCACCGCACCCGAACCCCCCCAACTCCAAATCCTCAACGCAGCACCCGAACACCCCAACTCCAAATCCTCCCTCCCTCCAACTCAGCACCCGAACCCCCCCAACTCCAAATCCTCAACACAACACCCGACCCCACCAACTCCAAATCCTCCCTCCCTACAACACAGCACCCGAATCCCCAACTCCAAATCCTCCCTCCCCTACAACACAGCACCCGATCGCCCCAACCCAAAATCCTCCCTCCCCTCCAACACAGCACCCGAACCCTCAACTCCAAATCCTCAACACAGCACCCGACCCCACCAACTCCAAATCCTCCCTCCCCTCCAACACAGCACCCGAATCCCCAACTCAAAATCCTCCCTCCCATCCAACACATCACCCGAACGCCCGAACTCAAAATTCTCAACACAGCACCCGAACCCCCCAACTCCAAATCCGCCCTCCCGTTCAAAACAGCACCCGAACCCCCCCAACTGCAAATCCTCAACACAGCACCCGAACCCCCCCCAACCCCAAATCCTCCCTCCCCTCCAACACATCACCCGAACGCCCGAACTCAAAATTCTCAACACAGCACCCGAATGCCCCAACTCCAAATCCTCAACACAGCACCCAAACACCCCAACTACAAATCCTCCCTGCCCTCCAGCACAGCACCCGAACCCCCCAACTTCAAATCCTCAACACAGCACCCAAACACCCCAACTACAAATCCTCCCTGCCCTCCAGCACAGCACCCGAATCCCCAACTCCAAATCCTCCCTCCCCTACAACACAGCACCCGAACCCCTCTACTCCAAATCCTCCCTCCCCTCCAACGCAGCACCCGAACCCTCAACTCGAAATCCTCCTTCGCCTCCAACACAGCACCCGAACCGCCCAACTGCAAATCCTCAACACAGCACCCGAACCCACCAACTCCAAATCCCCCTTCCTCCAACACAGCACCCGAACCCCCAACTCCAAATCCTCCCTTCCTCCAACACAGCAGCCAAAACCCCCAACTCAAAATCCTCAACACAGCACCCTAACCCCCCAACTCCAAATCCTCCCTCCCTCCAACACAGCACCCGAACATCCCAATTCCAAATCCTCCCTCCCGTCCAACACAGCACCCGAATCCCCAACTCCAAGTCCTCCCTCCCCTCCAACACAACACCCGAACGCCCCAACTCAAAATTTTCAACACAGCACCCGAACCCCCCAACTGCAAATCCGCCCTCCCGTCCAACACAACACCCAAACCCACACAACTCCAAATCCTCAACACAGCACCCGACCGCCCCAACTCCAAATCCTCGCTCCCTCCCAAACAGCACCCGAATCCCCAACTCGAAATCCTCCCTCCCCTCCAACACAGCACCCGAACCCTCAACTACAAATCCTCCCTCCCCTCCAACACAGCACCCGAACCGCCCAACTCCAAATCCTCAACACAGCACCCGAACCCCCCAACTCCAAATCCGCAATACAGCACCCGAAGCCACCAATTCCAAATCCTCCCTCCCTCCAACACAACACCCGAACCCCGCAACTCCAAATCCTCAACACAGCACCCGAACCCACCAACTGCAAATCCCCCCTCCCGCCAACACAGCACCCGAACCCCTCAACTCCAAATCCTCAAAACAGCACGCGAACCCCCCCAAATCCAAATCCTCCCTCCCTGCAACACAGCACCCGAATCCCCAACTCCAAAACCGCCCTCCCCTCCAACACAGCACCCGAACCCCCCAACTCCAAATCACCGCTCCCTCCCAAACAGCACCCGAATCCCTAACTCCAAATCCTCCCTCCCCTCCAACACATCACCCGAACCCCCCAACTCCAAATCCTCGCTCCCTCCCAAACAGCACCGGAATCCCCAACTCCAAATCCGCCCTCCCCTCCAACACAGCACCCGAACCTCCAAATCCCCGCTCCCTCCCAAACAGCACCCGAATCCCCAACTCCAAATCCTCCCTCCCCTCCAACACAGCACCCGGACCCCACAACTCCAAATCCTCAATACAGCACCGGAACCCACCAACTCCAAATACTCAATACAGCACCCGAACCCACCAATTCCAAATCGTCCCTCCCTCCAACACAACACCCGAACCCCGCAACTCCAAATCCTCAACACAGCACCCGAATGCCCCAACTCCAAATCCTCCCTCCCTCCACCACAGCACCCGAACCTCTCAATTACAAATCCTCCCTCCCTTCCAATACAGCACCCGAACGCCCCAACTGAAAATCCTCAACTCAGCACCCGAAACCCTCAACTCCAAATCCTCACTCCCCTCCAACACAGCACCCGAACCCTCAACTCCAAATTCTCCCTGCCCTCCAACACGGCACCCGAACCCCCCGAACTCCAAATCCTCAACACAGCACCCGAACACCCCAACTCCAAATCCTTCCTCCCTCCAATACAGCACCTGAACCCCCCAACTCCAAATTCTCCCTGCCCTCCAACACAGCACCCGAACCCCCCAACTCCAAATCTCAACACAGCACCTGAGCCCCCAACTCCAAATCCTCCCTCTCTCCAACACAGCACCTCGAACCCCCCAACTCCAAATCCTCCCTCCCCTCCAACACAGCACCCGAACCCCACAACTCCAAATTCTCAACGCAGCACCCGAACCCCTCAACTCCAAATCCTCAACACAACACCCGAACCCCCCAACTCCAAATCCTCCCTCCCTCCAACACAGCACCTGATCCCCCAACTCCAAATCCTCCCTCCCCTCCAACACAGCACCCGAGCCCCGCAACTCCAAATGCTCAACACAGCACCCGAACCCCCCAAACTCCAAATCCCCCCTCCCTCCAACACAGCACCCGAATCCCCAACTCCAAATCCTCAACTTAGCACCCGAACGCCCCAACTCCAAATCCTCCCTCCCTCTAACACAGCACCCGAACCCCCCAACTCCAAATCCTCCCTCCCTTCCAACACTGGAACCAGACTCTCCCAACTCCAAATCCTCCCTCCTGTCCAACACAGCATCCAGACTCTCCCAACTCCAAATACTGCCTCCCGTTGGCACAGCTCCCGAACTCTCTCCACTCCAAATCTTCAACCCCCTCCAACTCAGCACCCGAATTCTGCCAGCTCCAAATCCTCCCTCCCCTCCAACACTCGAACCAGACTCTCCCAACTCCAAATACTGCCTCCCGTCGGCACAGCTCCCGAAATCTCTCAACTCCAAATCTTCAACCCCCTCCAACAGTGGAGCCAGACTCTCCTAATTCCAAATCCTCGATCCCCTCCAACACAGCATCCGGACTCTCCCAACTCCTAATCCTCGATCCCCTCCAACACAGCATCCGGACTCTCCCAACTCCAAATCCTCGATCCCCTCCAACACAGCATCCGGACTCTCCCAACTCCAAATCCTCGATCCCCTCCAACACAGCATCCGGACTCTCCCAACTCCAAATCCTCGATCCTCTCCAACACAGCATCCGGACTCTCCCAACTCCAAATCCTCGATCCCCTCCAACACAGCATCCGGACTCTCCCAACTCCAAATCCTCGATCCCCTCCAACACAGCATCCGGACTCTCCCAACTCCAAATCCTCGATCCCCTCCAACACAGCATCCGGACTCTCCCAACTCCAAATCCTCGATCCCCTCCAACACAGCATCCGGACTCTCCCAACTCCAAATCCTCGATCCCCTCCAACACAGCATCCGGACTCTCCCAACTCCAAATCCTCGATCCCCTCCAACACAGCATCCGGACTCTCCCAACTCCAAATCCTCGATCCCCTCCAACACAGCATCCGGACTCTCCCAACTCCAAATCCTCGATCCCCTCCAACACAGCATCCGGACTCTCCCAACTCCAAATCCTCGATCCCCTCCAACACAGCATCCGGACTCTCCCAACTCCAAATCCTCGATCCCCTCCAACACAGCATCCGGACTCTCCCAACTCCAAATCCTCGATCCCCTCCAACACAGCATCCGGACTCTCCCAACTACAAATTCTTGATCTCCTCCAGCATAGCACCTGGACTCTCCCCACTCGAAATCCTTGTTCCCATAGAAACCATAGAAAAACTACAGCACAGAATCAGGCCTTTTGGCCCTTCTTGGCTGTGCCGAACCATTTTCTGCCTGTTCCCACTGACCTGCACACGGACCATATCCCTCCATACACCTCCCGTCCATGTATCTGTCCAATTTATTCTTAAATGTTAAAAAAGAACCCACATTTACCACCTCATCTGGCAGCTCATTCCATACTCCCACCACTCTCTGTGTGAAGAAGCCCCCCCCTAATGTTCCCTTTAAACTTTTCCCCCCTCACCTTTAACCCATGTCCCCTGGTTTTTTTCTCCCCTTGCCTCAGTGGAAAAAGCCTGCTTGCATTCACTCTATCTATACCCATCATAATTATATACACCTCTATCAAATCTCCCCTCATTCTTCAACGCTCCAGGGAATAAAGTTCTAACCTATTCAACCTTTCTCTGTAACTGAGTTTCTCAAGTCCCAGCAACATCCTTCTAAACCTTCTCTGCACTCTTTCAACCTTATTTATATCCTTCCTGTAATTTGGTGACCAAAACTGAACACAATACTCCAGATTCGGCCTCACCAATGCCTTATACAACCTCATCGTAACATTCCAGCTCTTATACTCAGTACTTTGATTAATAAAGGCCAACGTACCAAAAGCTCTCTTTACGACCCTATCTACCTGTGACAACACTTTTAGGGAATTTTGTATCTGTATTCCCAGGTCCCTCTGTTCTACTGCACTCCTCAGTGCCTTACCATTAACCCTGTATGTTCTACCTTGGTTTGTCCTTCCAACGTGCAATACCTCACACTTGTCTGTATTAAACTCCACCTGCCATTTTTCCAGCTGGTCCAAGTCCCCCTGCAGGCTCTGAAAACCTTCCTCACTGTCTACTACATCTCCAATCTTTGTATCATCAGCAAATTTGCTGATCCAATTTACCACATTATCATCCAGATCATTGATATAGATGACAAATAACAATGGACCCAGCACTGATCCCTGTGGCACACCACTAGTCACAGACCTCCACTCAGAGAAGCAATTCTCTACCACCACTCTCTGGCTTCTTCCATCGAGCCAATGTCTAATCCAATTTACCACCTCTCCATGTATACCTAGCGACTGAATTTTCCTAACTAACCTCCCATGTGGGACCTTGTCAAAGGCCTTACTGAAGTCCATGTAGACAATATCCACTGCCTTCCCTTCATCAACTTTCCTGGTAACCTCCTCGAAAAACTCCAATAGTTTGGTCAAACATGACCTACCAAGCACAAAGCCATGTTGACTCTCCCTAATAAGTCCCTGTCTATCCAAATGCTTGTAGATTCTGTCTCTTAGTACTCCCTCCAATAACTTACCTACTACTGACATTAAACTTACTGGCCTATAATTTTCGATCCTTTTTTAAACAACGGAACAACGTGAGCCACTCTCCAATCCTCCGGCACCTCACCTGTAGACAGCGACATTTTAAATATTTCTGCCAGGGCCCCTGCAATTTCAGCACTAGTCTCCTTCAAGGTCCGAGGGAACACCCTGTCAGGTCCCGGGGATTTATCCACTTTAATTTTCCTCAAGACAGCAAGCACCTCCTCCTTTTCAATCTGTACAGTTTCCATGATCTCACTACTTGATTCCCTCAATTCCATGGACTTAATGCCAGTTTCCTTAGTAAATACAGACACAAAAAACCTATTTAAGATCTCCCCCATTTCCTTTGGTTCCGCACATAGCCGATCACTCTGATCTTCAAGAGGACCAATTTTATCCCTTACAATCCTTTTGCTCTTAATATATCTGTAAAAGCTCTTTGGATTATCCTTCACTTTGACTGCCAAGGCAACCTCATGTCTTCTTTTAGCCCTCCTGATTTCTTTCTTAAGTATTTTCTTGCACTTTTTATACTCCTCAAGCACCTTATTTACTCCCTGTTTCCTATACATGTCATACAACTCCCTCTTCTTCTTCATCAGAGTTGCAATATCCCTTGAGAACCAAGGTTCCTTACTCCTATTCACCTTGCCTTTAATCCTGACAGGAACATACAAACTCTGCACTCTCAAAATTTCTCCTTTGAAGGCTTCCCAAGTACCAATCACATCCTTGCCAGAGAACAACCTGTCCCAATCCACGCTCTTTAGATCCTTTCTCATTTCTTCAAATTTGGCCTTCTTCCAGTTCAGAACCTCAACCCTAGGACCAGATCTATCCTTGTCCATGATCAAGTTGAAACTAATGGTGTTATGATCACTGGAACCAAAGTGCTGCCCTACACAGACTTCTGTCACTTGTCCTAACTGGTTTCCTAACAGGAGATCCAATATTGCATCCCCTCTAGTTGGTCCCTCTATATATTGATTTAGAAAACTTTCCTGAACACATTTTACAAACTCTAAACCATCTAGACCCCTAACAGTCCCAATCAATATATGGAAAATTAAAATCCCCTACCACCACAACTTTATGTTTCCTGCAGTTGCCTGCTATCTCTCTGCAGATTTGCTCTTCCAAGTCTCGTTAACTATGGGTGGTCTATAATACAATCCCACTAATGTGGCCATACCTTTCCTGTTTCTCAGCTCCACCCATAAGGACTCAGTAGACAAGCCCTCTAATCTGTCCTGCCTGAGCACTGCTGTAACATTTTCCCTAACAAGCAATGCTACTCCCCCACCTTTCATTCCTCTGCCTCGATCACATCTGAAACATCGGAACCCTGGAATATTAAGCTGCCAGTCCTGCCCCTCCTGTAACCAAGTTTCACTAATTGCTATAACGTCATAATTCCACGTGTCAATCCACACCCTCAACTCATCCGCCTTCCCCGCAATACTCCTAGCATTGAAATATATACACCTCAGAAGATTTTTACCACCACTCACAACCTTTCTATTAGCGGATTTGCGTGAACTTTTAACATCATTTATTTTCACCCCAGCCCCACTGTCAGTTCTGGCACTCTGGTTCCCATCCCCCTGCAAATCTAGTTTAAAGCCTCCCCAATAGCAGTAACAAACCTCCCTGAAAGGATATTGGTCCCCCTGTAGTTCAAGTGTAACCCGTCTCTCTTGTACAGGTCCCACCTGCCCCAGAAGAGGTCCCAATGATCCTGAAATCTGAAACGCTGCCCCCTACACCAGTTCCTCAGCCACTTGTTCATCCTCCAGAGCATCCTATTCTTACCCTCACTGGCACATAGCACAGGTAGCAATCCTGAGATTACCACCCTTGAGGTCCTGCTTTTCAACTTCCTACCAAGCTCTCTATACTCACTCTCCAGGACCTCCTCACTCTTCCTTGCTATGTCATTGGTACCGATGAGCACCACGACATATGGCTGATCACCCTCCCACTTCAGAATGTCATGCAAGCAATCAGAGACATCCTTGACCCTGGCACCCGGGAGGCAACAAACCATCCTGGATTCTCTGTCACGACCACAGAACCTCCTATCTGCACCTCTAACTATCGAGTCCCCTATCACTACCGCTCTCCTCTTTTTCCACCCTCCCTTTTGCACTGCAGAGCCAGACTCAGTGCCAGAGATCCGGCTACTGCAGCTTGTCCCAGGTAATTCATCCCGCTCCCCCCCCTCCCCAACAGTATCCAATGCAGTATACTTGTCGTTGAGGGGAATGGCCACAAGGGAACCCTGCTCTGCCTGCCCTTTCCTCTTCCCTCGCCTGACAGTGACCCAATTTCCTGTCCTCTGCTCCTTTGGTGTAACTACCTCCCTGTAGCTACTATCTATAATCTCCTCATTCTCCCGAATGATCCGCAGGTCATTCAGCTCCTGCTCCAGTTCCCTAACGCGGTTTGTCAGGAGCTGCAGCTGGATGCACTTCTTGCAGGTGTCGTTGTCAGGGACACCGGAGGGCTCCCTGACTTCCCACATCCTGCAAGAGGAGCATTCCAACATCCTGCCTGGCATTCTCTCTACGCTAGACAATCCGAACAAAAAACTTACCGGAACCTACCCTGGCCTCTGCCTGTTCTCGCCGAAGCCTGTTGAGCCAAAGCCGTCCCACTCTGACTCAGTCCACTCTGACTCAGTCCACTTCGACGATGGCCGCTGTATATGGTGGTCTGCTTTTAAACCTTGGCGCGCTGCGTCACGCGCCTATGCAGTGCAGACCCTTCTCCCCGAGCAGTGTTTAAAAAAACAAATTTTTCTACCCGATTTCTTCACTCTCTTCTTCTCAGCTGCTTGCTTCGCACAGCACCTGAACTCTCTCAACTCCAAATCCTCGATCCCTTCCAACAGAGCATCCGAATCCTCCCAATTCCAAATCCTCCTAACCCTCCAACACTGCACCCACACATTCCCAACTCCAAATCCTCCCTCCCCTCCAACACTGGACCCAGACTCTCCCAACTCCAAATCCTTGAGCCCCTCCAGCACAGCACCCAGACACTCCCATCTCCAAATTCTCCCTCCCTTCCAACACAGCACCCAAGTTGTCCCAACTCCAAATCCTCTCTCCCCTCCAACACTGGAACCAGACTCTCTCAACTACAAATCCTCGATCCCATACAGCACAGCACCCGGACTCTCCCAACTACAGATTCTCGATCCCCTTGGCACAGTACCTGAACTCTCTCAACTACAAATCCTCGATCCCCTCGGCACAGCACCCGAATTCTACCTACTTCAAATCCTCCCTCCCCTCCAACACAGCACCTGGACTCCCCCAACTCCAAATCCTCCCTCCCCTCCAACACAGCACCCGAACCTCCCAACTCCAAATCCTCCCTCCCCTCCAACACAGCACCTGGACTCCCCCAACTCCAAATCCTCCCTCCCCTCCAACACAGCACCTGGACTCCCCCAACTCCAAATCCTCCCTCCCCTCCAACACAGCACCTGGACTCCCCCAACTCCAAATCCTCCCTCCCCTCCAACACAGCACCTGGACTCCCCCAACTCCAAATCCTCGATCTCCTTGGCACAGCATCCAGACTCTCCCAACTCCAAGTGCTGCCTCCCCTCCGCACAGCTCCCAGACTCTCCGAACTCCAAATCCTCCCTCCCTTCCAACACAGCACCCAAACTCTCCCAACTCCAAATCCTCCCTCCCCTCCAACTTAGCACCCAGACTTTCCCAACTACAAATCCTCCCCTCGCTCCAACACGGCATCTTTGGCAAACTGGGAACCCTGGTTTGATGCTGATGTCTGGTGGAGTTGGCACTTTTCTTGGTGACCTCGTGGAAGTCCCCCAGGGGCTCTGGTTCCCTCCCACATTGCAACGACAGGTGCGGTAGGTGGAGTAGAATGGAGGTGGGAAGGCAGTGGGTGGGCCACAGGCAGATGAGGCACCATATCCAATCAAACAATTTCCACACGCAACGTGGAACATCCTGCTCACTGTCTGTGCAAGACAGCACGGAGCGTAGGTGGGTTGGGAGGGCAAGTTCTACCCAGCCGCTCACAACTGATGATGAATCCTGTTTTTACTCCCTCACCCTCCCTATTCCCCTTTCCCCTCTTCCCCCTTCCAATCTATCCCCCTCCCCCTCGCCGTCCCCACTCCCCCAACCTTTTGCCCCTCTCCCCTCCCCTTTCCCACCTCCCCCTCCCCCTGTCCACCCCTCACCCACACTCCACCCCCTCCACCTTCCATCCCTCCACCGCTCCCCCTTTCCACCCCTCCCCTCCACCCTCCATACCTAAACCTGTCCACCCTCCACCCCTCCCCCATCCTCTCCAACATTCCTCCTCAGATCGATGAGTTGAAGAATGAGAACACACTCCTCCGTGCCCAGCTACAGCAACATGGGATCGAGTTGGTGACCGAGGTTCCTCAGCAGTAGAACAGACCCCTCTATCTCTCTCCCTGACTTCAGCTCCTAGACAGATCTCCGTTTTATTCCTCTTTTCTTTCACTTCCCGGGAACCTTGCTCCACGTCATTTGCTGTTTTTGTAGTTTCCAGTATACAGGCTGAGCAGCGTCGAGAGGCAGTTCTGAGTGAAAGAGTAGGCGGGGTGGTGTGTATGTGTGCGCGCGTGTGTGTGTGTGTGTGTGTGTGAGAGAGAGAGAGAGTGAGAGAGGAAGGGCGGGAAGTTTAAATTTAAGGACTTGTGTATATTTAGTACGAATAATGCGAATGTTATATACTCAATAAACTGAGTCAGCCAATGGCTGTACTCTTTATTGCCGCCCCTTTTCTGCATTGGCCAATGACTGTGTCTCATCTCGCAATGTGGGCTCCATTTCTCCTTTGTGCATACGCAACCAATGGCTGTGTACAATCGTCTGGGGTCAGACAGTTGCCCCACAGCACATTCTCAGCAAATCCAACACACCCCAGATGCTGGAGGATCTCAGCCAGTCAGGCAGCATCGCTGGAAATGAATAAATGGGCCAAGACCAAACCTGATGACTGGGTACTATTTTGTGGGGTAAACTGTGTTGCCCACAGTGGAATCTAAGCCAATGGATGAGTCGCATCTTGGCAAAAAAGCTCATTGGATCAGTGGGTTTCAGCTCCTGCAACCACTATACTACCATTCGCCCCCAGTGCCCATGGACAGCCAATGGAAGTCCAGGGTAAGGATTCAGTTGCCTTCTGGTTCTCTCAAATGACCAACCGTAGGTCTCCGTCAACACGACACGTCGTTCACCAGGCGATGTCTTCCCAGCGGCCGTTTGCTCTGGATTTCCAAATGGACCATGGGGTTGTCTAGTCTGTCGATGCCCAGAGGGTCAGAAGCACTGACAAGTCTGAGAGTAGTTGTTTTGTGCAAGACATAAAGATTACCAGATTTCCAAAAAGAGAATTAGACTATATGATAATTGGGTCCCTTCATCCCTCACCTCACTGCCCTCATCCCTCACCTCAGTCCCCCTCGTCCCTCACCTCAGTCCCCTCGTCCCTCACCTCAGTCCCCCGTCCCTCACCTCAGTCCCCCCATCCCTCACCTCAGTCCCCCTCGTCCCTCACCTCAGTCCCCTCATCCCTCACCTCAGTCCCCCTCGTCCCTCACCTCAGTCCCCTCGTCCCTCACCTCAGTCCCCTCATCCCTCACCTCAGTCCCCCGTCCCTCACCTCAGTTCCCCTCGTCCCTCACCTCAGTCCCCCATCCCTCACCTCAGTCCCCTCATCCCTCACCTCAGTCCCCCTCGTCCCTCACCTCAGTCCCCTCGTCCCTCACCTCAGTCCCCGTCCCTCACCTCAGTCCCCCTCATCCCTCACAGTCCCCTCATCCCTCACAGTCCCCTCATCCCTCACCTCAGTCCCCCGTCCCTCACGTCAGTCCCCTCATCCCTCACCTCAGTCCCCCTCGTCCCTCACCTCAGTCCCCTCATCCCTCACCTCAGTCCCCCATCCCTCACCTCAGTCCATCCGTCCCTCACCTCAGTCCCCTCATCCCTCACCTCAGTCCCCCGTCCCTCACCTCAGTCCCCTCATCCCTCACCTCAGTCCCCCATCCCTCACCTCAGTCCCCTCATCCCTCACCTCAGTCCCCCTCGTCCCTCACCTCAGTCCCCTCATCCCTCACCTCAGTCCCCCGTCCCTCACCTCAGTTCCCCTCGTCCCTCACCTCAGTTCCCCTCGTCCCTCACAGTCTCATCCCTCACCTCAGTCCCCCATCCCTCACCTCAGTCCCCTCATCCCTCACCTCAGTCCCCCTCGTCCCTCACCTCAGTCCCCTCGTCCCTCACCTCAGTCCCCGTCCCTCACCTCAGTCCCCCTCGTCCCTCACAGTCCCCTCATCCCTCACAGTCCCCTCATCCCTCACCTCAGTCCCCCGTCCCTCACCTCAGTCCCCTCATCCCTCACCTCAGTCCCCCTCGTCCCTCACCTCAGTCTCATCCCTCACCTCAGTCCCCTCATCCCTCACCTCAGTCCCCCTCGTCCCTCACCTCAGTCCCCTCGTCCCTCACCTCAGTCCCCGTCCCTCACCTCAGTCCCCCTCGTCCCTCACAGTCCCCTCATCCCTCACCTCAGTCCCCCGTCCCTCACCTCAGTCCCCTCATCCCTCACCTCAGTCCCCCTCGTCCCTCACCTCAGTCCCCTCATCCCTCACCTCAGTCCCCCCATCCCTCACCTCAGTCCCCCATCCCTCACCTCAGTCCCCTCATCCCTCACCTCAGTCCCCCGTCCCTCACCTCAGTCCCCTCGTCCCTCACCTCAGTCCCCTCGTCCCTCACCTCAGTCCCCCGTCCCCCCGTCCCTCACCTCAGTCCCCTCATCCCTCACCTCAGTCCCCCTCGTCCCTCACCTCAGTCTCATCCCTCACCTCAGTCTCATCCCTCACCTCAGTCCCCCTCGTCCCTCACCTCAGTCCCCTCATCCCTCACCTCAGTCCCCCTCGTCCCTCACCTCAGTCCCCTCGTCCCTCACCTCAGTCCCCTCATCCCTCACCTCAGTCCCCGTCCCTCACCTCAGTTCCCCTCGTCCCTCACCTCAGTCTCATCCCTCACCTCAGTCCCCTCATCCCTCACCTCAGTCCCCCTCGTCCCTCACCTCAGTCCCCTCGTCCCTCACCTCAGTCCCCATCCCTCACCTCAGTCCCCGTCCCTCACCTCAGTCCCCCTCGTCCCTCACAGTCCCCTCATCCCTCACCTCAGTCCCCCTCATCCCTCACTTCAGTCCCCCGTCCCTCACCTCAGTCCCCTCATCCCTCACCTCAGTCCCCCATCCCTCACCTCAGTCCATCCGTCCCTCACCTCAGTCCATCCGTCCCTCACCTCAGTCCCCTCATCCCTCACCTCAGTCCCCTCATCCCTCACCTCAGTCCCCCATCCCTCACCTCAGTCCCCTCATCCCTCACCTCAGTCCCCCTCGTCCCTCACCTCAGTCCCCTCATCCCTCACCTCAGTCCCCTCATCCCTCACCTCAGTCCCCCTCGTCCCTCACCTCAGTCCCCTCGTCCCTCACCTCAGTCCCCTCGTCCCTCACCTCAGTCCCCGTCCCTCACCTCAGTCCCCCTCGTCCCTCACAGTCCCCTCATCCCTCACAGTCCCCTCATCCCTCACCTCAGTCCCCCGTCCCTCACCTCAGTCCCCTCATCCCTCACCTCAGTCCCCCTCGTCCCTCACCTCAGTCCCCTCATCCCTCACCTCAGTCCCCCTCGTCCCTCACCTCAGTCCCCTCGTCCCTCACCTCAGTCCCGCTGTCCCTCACCTCAGTCCCCCATCACTCACCTCAGTCCCCTCATCCCTCACCTCAGTCCCCCGTCCCTCACCTCAGTCCCCTCATCCCTCACCTCAGTCCCCCATCACTCACCTCATTCCCCCGTCCCTCACCTCAGTCCCCCATCCCCCACCTCAGTCTGTCCGTCCCTCACCACAGTCCCCCCATCCCTCACCTCAGTCAGTCCGTCCCTCACCTCAGTCCCCCTTGTCCCTCACCACAGTCCCTCGATCCCTCACCTCAATCCCCCTCATCCCTCACCTCAATCCCCCTCATCACTCACCTCAGTCCCTGTGCCCCACCTAACTCTCCCGTTCCTCACTACAGTCCCCCCGTCCCTCACCTCAGTCCCCCTTGTCCCTCACCACAGTCCCTCGATCCCTCACCTCAATCCCCCTCATCCCTCACCTCAATCCCCCTCATCACTCACCTCAGTCCCTGTGCCCCACCTAACTCTCCCGTTCCTCACTACAGTCCCCCCGTCCCTCACCTCAGTCCTCCATCCTTAACCACAGTCCCTCCGTCCCTCACCTCATTCCCCCGTCCCTCACATCAGTCTCCCCATCCCTCACATCAGTCTCCCCGTCCCTCACCTCATTCCCCCGTCCCTCACCTCAGTCCTCCTGTCCCTCACCTCAGTCCTCCATCCTTAACCACAGTCCCTCCGTCCCTCACTTCATTCCCCCGTCCCTCACCTCAGTCTCCCATCCCCCACCTCAGTCTCCCCATCCCTCACATCAGTCTCCCCGTCCCTCACATCAGTCCCCGTGCCCCTCACCTCAGTCCCCCTGTCCCTCACCTCAGTCCCCCTGTCCCTCACCTCAGTCTCCCCGTCCCTCACATCAGTCTCCCCGTCCCTCACATCAGTCTCCCCGTCCCTCACATCAGTCCCCGTGCCCCTCACCTCAGTCCCCCTGTCCCTCACCTCAGTCCCCCCGTCCCTCACCGCAGTCAGTCCATCACTCACCACAGTCCCTTCGTCCCTCACTACAGTCCCCCTTGTCCCTCACCACGCTCCCTCCACCCACCTCAGTTCCTCCCTCCTCACCTCTGTCCCTCACCTCAGTCCCACTCGTCCCTCACCTCAGTCCTCCCGTCCCTGAACTCAGTCCCCCTGTCCTTTACCACAGTCTCTCCGTCTCTCACCTTATTCCCCTGTCACTCACCACAGACCCCCTGTCACTCACCACAGACCCCTCATCCCTCACCTCAGTCCCCCTCGTCTCTCACCTCAGTCCCCGTCCCTCACCACAGTCTCTCCGTCCAACACCTCAGTCCCCTCGTCCCTCACCTCAGTCCCCGTCCCTCACCTCAGTCCCCCTCGTCCCTCACAGTCCCCTCATCCCTCACCTCAGTCCCCGTCCCTCACCTCAGTCCCCCTCGTCCCTCACAGTCCCCTCATCCCTCACCTCAGTCCCCCTCGTCCCTCACCTCAGTCCCCTCATCCCTCACCTCAGTCCCCCTCGTCCCTCACCTCAGTCCCCTGGTCCCTCACCTCAGTCCCCCTCGTCCCTCACCTCAGTCCCCGTCCCTCACCTCAGTCCCCCTCGTCCCTCACAGTCCCCTCATCCCTCACAGTCCCCTCATCCCTCACCTCAGTCCCCCTCGTCCCTCACAGTCCCCTCATCCCTCACAGTCCCCTCATCCCTCACCTCAGTCCCCCGTCCCTCACCTCAGTCCCCTCATCCCTCACCTCAGTCCCCCTCGTCCCTCACCTCAGTCCCCTCATCCCTCACCTCAGTCCCCCATCCCTCACCTCAGTCCCCTCATCCCTCACCTCAGTCCATCCATCCCTCACCTCAGTCCATCCATCCCTCACCTCAGTCCCCCGTCCCTCACCTCAGTCCCCTCATCCCTCACCTCAGTCCATCCATCCCTCACCTCAGTCCCCCTCGTCCCTCACCTCAGTCTCATCCTTCACCTCAGTCCCCTCATCCCTCACTTCAGTCCCCTCGTCACTCACCTGTCCCCATCCCTCACCTCAGTCCCCGTCGTCCTTCACAGTCCCCCATCCCTCACCTCAGTCCCCTCATCCCTCACCTCAGTCCCGCTGTCCCTCACCTCAGTCCCCTCATCCCTCACCTCAGTCCCCTCATCCCTCACCTCAATCCCCTCATCCCTCACCTCAATCCCCCGTCCCTCACCTCAGTCCCCATCCCTCACCTCAGTCCCGCCGTCCTTCACCTCAGTCCCCTCATCCCTCACCTCAGTCCCCTCGTCCCTCACCTCAGTCCCCTCATCCCTCACCTCAGTCCATCCATCCCTCACCTCAGTCCCCTCATCCCTCACCTCAGTCCCCTCATCCCTCACCTCAGTCCATCCATCCCTCACCTCAGTCCCCTCATCCCTCACCTCAGTCCCCTCATCCCTCACCTCAGTCCCCGTCCCTCACCTCAGTCCCCCTCGTCCCTCGCAGTCCCCTCATCCCTCACAGTCCCCTCATCCCTCACCTCAGTCCCCCGTCCCTCACCTCAGTCCCCTCATCCCTCACCTCAGTCCCCCTCGTCCCTCACCTCAGTCTCATCCCTCACCTCAGTCCCCTCATCCCTCACCTCAGTCTCATCCCTCACCTCAGTCCCCCCGTCCCTCACCACAGTCCCTGTCCCCCACCTCAGTCTCCCATCCCTCACCACAGTTCCCCCGTTCCTCACCACAGTACCCTCATCCCTCACCTCATTCCCCCATCTCTCACCTCATTCCCCCCGTCTCTCACCTCAGTCCCTGCATCCCTAACCGCAGTCCCCCGTCTCTCACCTCAGTCCCCCGTTCTTCACCACAGTCCCTCCGTCCCTCACCTCATTCCCGTCCCTCAACTCAGTCCCCCCGACCCACAGCTCAGTCCCCCACGTCCCACAGCTCAGTCCCCCACGTCCCTCACCTCAGTCTCCCTGTCCCTCACCTCAGTCCCCTGTCCTTTACCACAGTCCCTCCGTCCCTCACCTCAGTCCCCCTCGTCCCTCCGCCCCTCATCTCAGTCCCTCTGTCCCTCACCTCAGTCCCCCATCACTCACCTCAGTCCCCCGTCCCTCACCTCAGTCCCCCATCCCCCACCTCAGTCTGTCCGTCCCTCACCACAGTCCCCCATCCCCCACCTCAGTCAGTCCGTCCCTCACCTCAGTCCCCCTTGTCCCTCACCACAGTCCCTCGATCCCTCACCTCAATCCCCCTCATCACTCACCTCAGTCCCTGTGCCCCACCTAACTCTGCCGTTCCTCACTACAGTCCCCCCGTCCCTCACCTCAGTCCCCCTTGTCCCTCACCTCAGTCCCTCCGACCCTCACCTCAGTCTTCCCGTCCCTCACTACAGTCCCCCCGTCCCTCACCTCAGTCCTCCATCCTTAACCACAGTCCCTCCGTCCCTCACCTCATTCCCCCGTCCCTCACCTCAGTCCCCCCGTCCCTCACCTCAGTCCTCCTGTCCCTCACCTCAGTCTCCCTGTCCCTCACCTCAGTCTCCCCATCCCTCACATCAGTCCCCCATCACTCACCTCATTCCCCCATCCCTCACCTCATTCCCCCGTCCCTCACCTCAGTCCCCCATCCCCCACCTCAGTCTGTCCGTCCCTCACCACAGTCCCCCCATCCCTCACCTCAGTCAGTCCGTCCCTCACCTCAGTCCCCCTTGTCCCTCGCCACAGTCCCTCGATCCCTCACCTCAATCCCCCTCATCCCTCACCTCAATCCCCCTCATCACTCACCTCAGTCCCTGTGCCCCACCTAACTCTCCCGTTCCTCACTACAGTCCCCCCGTCCCTCACCTCAGTCCCCCTTGTCCCTCACCACAGTCCCTCGATCCCTCACCTCAATCCCCCTCATCCCTCACCTCAATCCCCCTCATCACTCACCTCAGTCCCTGTGCCCCACCTAACTCTCCCGTTCCTCACTACAGTCCCCCCGTCCCTCACCTCAGTCCCCCTTGTCCCTCACCTCAGTCCCTCCGACCCTCACCTCAGTCTCCCCGTCCCTCAGTCCACCTTCCATCACCACAGTTCTTCTGTTCCTCACCACAGTCCCTCCGACCCTCACCTCAGTCTCCCCGTCCCTCACCACAGTCCCTCCGACCCTCACCTCAGTCTCCCCGTCCCTCACCACAGTCCACCTTCTGTCACCACAGTTCTTCTGTTCCTCACCACAGTTACCCGTCCGTCACCTCAGTCCCTGCCCCTCACCTCAGTCTCCCCGTCCCTCACCTCAGTCCCTCCGACCCTCACCTCAGTCTTCCCGTCCCTCACCACAGTCCCCCCTGACCCTCACCTCAGTCTTCCCGTCCCTCACCACAGTCCCTCCGACCCTCACCTCAGTCTTCCCGTCCCTCACTACAGTCCCCCCGTCCCTCACCTCAGTCCTCCATCCTTAACCACAGTCCCTCCGTCCCTCACCTCATTCCCCCGTCCCTCACCTCAATCCCCCCGTCCCTCACCTCAGTCCCCCTGTCCCTCACCTCAGTCTCCCCGTCCCTCACATCAGTCCCCGTGCCCCTCACCTCAGTCCCCCCGTCCCTCACCGCAGTCAGTCCATCACTCACCACAGTCCCTTCGTCCCTCACTACAGTCCCCCTTGTCCCTCACCACGCTCCCTCCACCCACCTCAGTTCCTCCCTCCTCACCTCTGTCCCTCACCTCAGTCCCACTCGTCCCTCACCTCAGTCCTCCCGTCCCTGAACTCAGTCCCCCTGTCCTTTACCACAGTCTCTCCGTCTCTCACCTTATTCCCCTGTCACTCACCACAGACCCCTCATCCCTCACCTCAGTCCCCCTCGTCCCTCACCTCAGTCCCCGTCCCTCACCACAGTCTCTCCGTCCGACACCTCAGTCCCCCCCATCCCTCAGCACAGTCCCTCCGTACCTCATCAGTCTCCCCGTCCTTCACCTCATTCCCCCCGCCCTCATCTCATTCCCCCGGCCCTCTCCTCGGTCCCCCCATCCCTCACCACAGTTCCTCCGTCCCTCACCACAGTCGCCCGTCCCTCACCTTAGTCGCCCGTTCCTCACTACAGTCCCCTATCCCTCACCTTGCCTCTCGTCCCGCACCACTGTCCCCCCGTCCCTCACCTCAGTCTTCTCGTCCATCAATACAGTACCCCTCGTACCTCACCACAGTCCCTCCATCACTCACCACAGTCCCCCTCGTCCCTCACACAGTCCCCCTTGACCCTCACCTCAGTCCCCGTCCCTCACTTCAGTCCCCTTGTCTGTCACCACAGTCCCCCCGTCCCTCTCCTCGGACCCCCCCCCCCGTCCGTCCCTCTCCTCGGTGCCCCCCGTCCCTCACCTCGGCCCCCCCCGTTCCTCATCCTAGTCCCCCCCCCGTCCTCACCTCGGTCCCCCGTCCCTCAGCATAGTGCCCCCGACCCTCACCACAGTCCCTCCATCCCTCACTTCAATCCCTCTGTCCCTCACCTCAGTCTCTCCATCCCTCACCACAGTCCCTCCGTCCCTCATCTGAATCCCCCGTCCCTCACCACAGTCCCCCTCATCCCTGTCCCTCACCACAGTCCCCCTCATCCCTGTCCCTCACCACAGTCCCCCTCATCCCTCACCACAGTCCCTCTGTCCTTCATCTCATTCCCCTGTCCCTCAGCTCATTCCCTCCGTCCCTCACCACAGTCTTCCCATCCCTCACCTCAGTCCCAGTCCCTTCGTCCTTCACCTCAGTCCCCCTCCCTCACCTCAGTTTTCCTGTTCCTCACCACAGCCCCCTGACCCTCACCTCAGTCTCCCCGTCCCTCACCACAGTCCCCCGTCCTTCACCTCAGTCTCCCGTCCCTCACCGCATTCCCTCCATCCCTTACCTCAGTCCCCGTCCATCACCACGGTTTCCCTGTCCCTCACCACAGTCCCCCTCATCCCTCACCACAGTCCCTCTGTCCTTCATCTCATTCCCCTGTCCCTCAGCTCATTCCCTCCGTCCCTCACCACAGTCTTCCCATCCCTCACCTCAGTCCCAGTCCCTTCGTCCTTCACCTCAGTCCCCCTCCCTCACCTCAGTTTTCCTGTTCCTCACCACAGCC
Source organism: Mobula birostris (assembly GCF_030028105.1). NCBI lineage: Eukaryota > Metazoa > Chordata > Chondrichthyes > Myliobatiformes > Myliobatidae > Mobula > Mobula birostris. The sequence continues at coordinate 40,068 of NW_027274687.1, read as the reverse complement.
CCCTGACCCTCACCTCAGTCTCCCCGTCCCTCACCACAGTCCCCCGTCCTTCACCTCAGTCTCCCGTCCCTCACCGCATTCCCTCCATCCCTTACCTCAGTCCCCGTCCATCACCACGGTTTCCCTGTCCCTCACCACAGTCCCCCTCATCCCTCACCACAGTCCCTCTGTCCTTCATCTCATTCCCCGTCCCTCAGCTCATTCCCTCCGTCCCTCACCACAGTCTTCCCATCCCTCACCTTAGTCCCAGTCCCTTCGTCCTTCACCTCAGTCCCCCTCCCTCACCTCAGTTTTCCTGTTCCTCACCACAGCCCCCTGACCCTCACCTCAGTCTCCCCGTCCCTCACCACAGTCCCCCGTCCTTCACCTCAGTCTCCCGTCCCTCACCGCATTCCCTCCATCCCTTACCTCAGTCCCCGTCCATCACCACGGTTTCCCTGTCCCTCACCACAGTCCCCCTCATCGCTCACCACAGTCCATCCGTCCCTCACCTGAATCCACCGTCCCTCACCTGAATCCACCGTCCCTCACCTGAATCCACTGACCCTCACCTCATTTCCTCCGTTCCCCACCTCAGTCCTACGTCCCTCACTTCAGTCCCCTGTCCGTCACCACAATCACCCGTCTGTCACTCAGTCCCTCTGTTCCTCACCTCAGTCTCCCTGTCCCTCACCACAGGCCTCCGACCATCACCTCAGTCCCCTCTCCCTCAGCACAGTCCCCCTATTCCTTCACCTCATTCTCGTCCATCACCTCAGTCCCTCCGTTCCTCACCTCTGTCCCCCGACCTTCACCAGTGTATCCCCGTCCCTCAACACAGTATTCCGAACCTCACCATAGTCCCCCATCCCTCACCTCAGTCTCCCCATCCCTCACCTCATTCCCCCGACCCTCAGCTCAGTCCCACCTTCCCTCAACTCAGTCCCACTCGTCCCTCACCACAGTCCCCCAATCCCTCACCACAGTATCCCAGTCCCTCACCACAGTCCCTCCAACCCTCACCTCAGTCTCCCCTTCCCTCACCTCATCCCCGTCCCTCACCTCAGACCCTCCGTTCCCCACCTCAGTCTGTTCCATTCCCCACCTCAGTCCCCCGTCCGTCACCTCAGCCCCCATCCCTCACCACAGTCCATCCGTCACTCACCTCAGTCTCTTCGTCCATCAATACAGTACCCCTCGTCCCTCACCTCAGTCCCCCATCACTCACCTCAGTCCTTCTGTCCCTCACCTCATTTGCTCCATCCCTTACCACAGTCCCCTTCATCCCTCATCACATCCCTCCGTCCTTCACCTCATTCCCCCGTCCCTCACCTCAGTTCCCCTGTCCCTCACCGCAGTCCTCCCGTCCCTCACCACAGTTCCTTCATTCCTCACTACAGTCCCCTTCGTCCCTCACCATGCTCCCTCCACCCACCTCAGTTCCCCCCACCTCACCTCAGTACCTCTGTCCCTCACTTTAGTCCCACTCGTCCCTCACCTCAGTCCTCCCGTCCCTGAACTCAGTCCCCCTGTCCCTCACTTCAATCCAGTCCTTTACCACAGTCTCTCCGTCCCTCACCTCATTCCCTCGTCACTCACCACAGCCCCCCATCCCTCACTTCAGTTGCCCCGTCCCTCACTTCAGTTGCCCGTCCCTCCCCACAGTCCCTCCGTCCCTCATCACAGTCTCCCCGGCCCTCATCTCATTCCCCTGGCCCTCATCTCGGTCCCCCCTGTCCTTCACCTCGGTCCCCCCTGTCCCTCACCTCGGTCCCCTCCGTCCCTCACCACGGTCCCCCTCCGTCCCTCACCACAGTCGCCCGTCCCTCACATTCCCTCCGTTCCCCACCAAAGTCACTCCGTTTCCCACCTCAGTCCTCCGTCCCCCACTTCAGACCCCTGTTCGTCACTCAGTCCCCCTTGTCCCTCACCACAGTTGTCTGTCCCTCACCTCAGTCTCTCCTTTCCTCACCATATTTCCTCGTCCCTCACCACAGACCTCCCATCCCTCAGCTCAGTTCCCGTCCCTCACCTCATTCCCTCCGTCCCTCTCTTCAGTCCCCGTCACTCACTTCAGTCCCTCCGTCCCTCATTTCAGTACCACAGTCCCCCCGTCCGTCACCACAGTTCCACCATCCCTCACCTCATTCCTCCCGTCCCTCTCGGTCCCCCCTGTCCCTCACCTCGGCCCCCCTGTCCCTCACCTTGGTCCCCCCCATCCCTCACCTTGGTCCCCCCCATCCCTCACCACGGTCCCCCAGTCCCTCACCACAGTCCCTCGATCCCTCACCTCAATCCCCCTCATCCCTCACCTCAATCCCCCTCATCACTCACCTCAGTCCCTGTGCCCCACCTAACTCTCCCGTTCCTCACTACAGTCCCCCCGTCTCTCACCTCAGTCCTCCATCCTTAACCACAGTCCCCCGTCCCTCACCTCATTCCCCCGTCCCTCACCTCAGTCCCCTCGTCCCTCACCTCAGTCCTCCTGTCCCTCACCTCAGTCTCCCCATCCCTCACATCAGTCTCCCCGTCCCTCACATCAGTCCCCGTGCCCCTCACCTCAGTCCTCCTGTCCCTCACCTCAGTCTCCCCATCCCTCACCTCAGTCCCCCCGTCCCTCACCGCAGTCAGTCTATCCCTCACCACAGTCCCACCTCCCTCAACTCAGTCCCACTCATCCCTCACCACAGTCCCCCAATCCCTCACCACAGTTCCTCAGTTCCTCACCACAGTCCCTCCAACCCTCACCTCAGTCTCCCCTTCCCTCACCTCATCCCCGTCCCTCACCTCAGACCCTCCGTTCCCCACCTCAGTCTGTTCCATTCCCCACCTCAGTCCCCCGTCCGTCACCTCAGCCCCCATCCCTCACCACAGTCCATCCGTCACTCACCTCAGTCTCTTCGTCCATCAATACAGTACCCCTTGTCCCTCACCACAGTCCCCCTCATCCCTCACCTCAGTCCCTCGATCCCTCACCACAGTCCCTCCGTCTCTCACGTCATTCCCCCTGTCCCTCGCGTCGTTCCCCCGTCTTCACCTCATTCCTCCCGTCCCTCTCCTCGGCCCCCCTGTCCCTCACCTTGGTCCCCCCCATCCCTCACCACAGTCCCTCCGTCCCTCACCTCAGTCCCCCTAATCCCTCACCACAGTCCCTCCGTCCCTCACCTCAGTCTTCCCGTCCCTCACCACAGTCCACCTTCCGTCACCACAGTTCTTCTGTTCCTCACCACAGTCCCTCCGACCCTCAGCTCAGTCTTCCCGTTCCTCACCTCAGTCTCCCCGTCCCTCACATCAGTCTCCCCGTCCCTCACCACAGTCCCTCCCTCCTTCACCTCAGTCTCCCTATCCCTCACCTCAGTCTTCCCGTCCCTCACCATAGTCCCCCCATCCCCCACCTCAGACCCCCGCCCCTCACCACTGTCCTCCAGTCCCTCTGCACAGTCCCTCCGTCCCTCACCTCAGTCCCACTCGTCCCTCACCACTGTCCTCCAGTCCCTCTGCACAGTCCCTCCGTCCCTCACCACAGTCTACCTGTCCCTCACCTCAGTCCCTCCGTCCCTCACCACAGTCTACCTGTCCCTCACCTCAGTCCCTCCGTTCCTCACCACAGTCCCTGACCCTCATCTCAGTCCCGGTCCCTCACCACAGGCCCTCCGTTCCTCAGCACAGTCCCTCTGTCCCTCACCTCAAACCCCGTCTCTCACCTCAGTCCCCGTCCCTCACCTCAGTCCCTCCTTTCCTCACCACATTTCCTCGTCCCTCACAACAGACCTCCCGTCCCTCAGCTCATTTCCCCCGTCCCTCAGCTCATTCCTTCCGTCCCTCAGCTCATTTCCCCCGTACCTCAGCTCATTCCTTCCGTCGCTCACCTCAGTCCCCATCCCTCACCTCAGTCCCAGTCCCTCACCACAGACCCTTCGTCCCTCACCACAGTCCCTCTGTCCCTCACCTCAGTCCCCGACCCTCATTTCAGTCCCCGACCCTCACCTCAGTACCCCGTCCCTCACCACAGTCCCCGTCCCTCACCACGGTCCGTCCATCCCTCACCTCAGTCCCCCGTCCCTCACCTGAATCCCCCGTCCCTCACCTCATTCCCTCCGTTCTCCACCTCAGTCCCTCCATTCCACACCTCAGTCCTGCGTCCCCCACTTCAGTCCCCTGTCCGTCACCTCAGTCCCACGTCCGTCACTCAGCCCCCCTCGTCCCTCACCACAGTCGTCCGTCCCTCACCTCAGTACCCCGACCATCACCTCAGTCCCCGACCTTCACCTCAGTCCAAGTCCCTCACCTCAGTCCAAGTCTCTCACCTCAGTCCCGGTCCCTCACCACAGTCCCTCACTCCCTCACCTCAGTCTCCCCGTCCCTCACATCAGTTTCCCCGTCCCTCACCTCAGTTTTCCCATTCCTCACCTCAGTCTCCCCGTCTGTCACCACATTTTCTCCGTCCCTCACCTCAGTCCCTTCGTCCCTCACCTCAGTCCATGTCCCTCACCACAGTCCCTCCGTCCCTCACCTCAGTCTCCCCGTCCCTCACCCCAGTCTCCCCGTCCCTCACCACATTCCCTCCTCCCTCACCATGGCCCCTCCCACCTTCACCTCAGTCTCCCCGTCCCTCACATCAGTCTCCCCGTCCCTCACCACAGTCCCTCCCTCCTTCACCTCAGTCTCCCTATCCCTCACCTCAGTCTTCCCGTCCCTCACCATAGTCCCCCGTCTGTCACCTCAGTCCCTGCCCCTCACCTCAGTCCACGTTCCTCACCTCAGTTTTCCCGTTCCTCACCACAGTCCCTCCGACCCTCACCTCAGTCTTCCCGTCCCTCACCACAGTCCCTCCGACCCTCACCTCAGTCTTCCCGTCCCTCAGTCCACCTTCCGTCACCACAGTTCTTCTGTTCCTCACCACAGTCCCTCCGACCCTCACCTCAGTCTCCCCGTCCCTCACATCAGTCTTCCCGTCCCTCACCACAGTCCACCTTCCGTCACCACAGTTCTTCTGTTCCTCACCACAGTCCCTCCGACCCTCAGCTCAGTCTTCCCGTTCCTCACCTCAGTCTCCCCGTCCCTCACATCAGTCTCCCCGTCCCTCACCACAGTGCCTCCCTCACCTCAGTCTCCCCGTCCCTCACCACAATCCCTCCAACTCTCACCTGTCTCCCCCCCACCACAGTCCTCCATCCCTCACTACAGTCCCCCGTCCCTCACCTCAGTCCCACTCGTCCCTCACCTCAGTCCCACTCGTCCCTCACCACTGTCCTCCAGTCCCTCTGCACAGTCCCTCCGTCCCTCACCTCAGTCCCACTCGTCCCTCACCACTGTCCTCCAGTCCCTCTGCACAGTCCCTCCGTCCCTCACCACAGTCTACCTGTCCCTCACCTCAGTCCCTCCGTCCCTCACCACAGTCTACCTGTCCCTCACCTCAGTCCCTCCGTTCCTCACCACAGTCCCTGACCCTCATCTCAGTCCCGGTCCCTCACCACAGGCCCTCCGTTCCTCAGCACAGTCCCTCTGTCCCTCACCTCAAACCCCGTCTCTCACCTCAGTCCCCGTCCCTCACCTCAGTCCCTCCTTTCCTCACCACATTTCCTCGTCCCTCACAACAGACCTCCCGTCCCTCAGCTCATTTCCCCCGTCCCTCAGCTCATTCCTTCCGTCCCTCAGCTCATTTCCCCCGTCCCTCAGCTCATTCCTTCCGTCGCTCACCTCAGTCCCCATCCCTCACCTCAGTCCCAGTCCCTCACCACAGACCCTTCGTCCCTCACCACAGACCCTCCGTCCCTCACCACAGACCCTCCATCCCTCACCACAGTCCCCCCGACCCTCACCTCAGTCCAAGTCCCTTACCTCAGTCCCGGTACCTCACCACAGTCTCCCCGTCCCTCACCTCAGTTTTCCCGTTCATCACCACAGTCCCTCTGACCCTTACCTCAGTCTCCCCATCCCTCACCACAGTCTCCCCGTCCCTCACCAGTCTACCCGTCCCTCACTACAGAGCCGTCCATCATCACAGTCCCTTCGTCCTTCACCTCAGTCCCTGTCTCTCACCTCATCCCTGTCCCTCACCTCAGTCTCCCCGTCCCTCACAACAGTCCCCCGTCACTCACCTCAGTCCCACTCGTCCCTCACCTCAGTCCCACACAACCCTCACTACAGACCCCCGTCCCTCACCACAGTCCCTCCTTCCCTCACCTCAGTCTCCCCGTCTGTCACCTCAGTTTTCCCATTCTCCACCTCAGTCCCCCGTCCGTCACCACAGTCCCTCCGTCCCTCAGCACAGTCCCTCTGTCCCTCACCTCAAACCCCGTCTCTCACCTCAGTCCCCGTCCCTCACCTCAGTCCCTCCTTTCCTCACCACATTTCCTCGTCCCTCACCACAGACCTCCTGTCCCTCAGCTCATTCCTTTCGTCCCTCACCACAGTCCCTCCGTCCCTCACCACAGTCCCTCCGTCCCTCACCTCAGTCCCCATCCCTCACCACAGACCCTCCGTCCCTCACCACAGTCCCTCCATCCCTCACCTCAGTCCCCTACCCTCACCTCAGTCCAAGTCCCTCACCTCAGTCCCGGTCCCTCACCACAGTCCCTCCGTCCCTCACCTCAGTCCCTCTGTCCCTCACCACAGTCTCCCCGTCCCTCACCACAGTCTCCCCGTCCCTCACCACAGACCCTCCGTCCCTCACCTCAGTCCCTCTGTCCCTCACCACAGTCTCCCCGTCCCTCACCACAGTCTCCCCGTCCCTCACCACAGTCCTTCCGTTCCTCACCACAGTCCCTCTGATCCTCACCTCAAACCCCGTCTCTCACCTCAGTCCCCGTCCCTCACCACAGTCCCTCCCTCCCTCACCTCAGTCTCCCCGTCCCTCACCTCAGTTTCCCCGTCCCTCACCAGTCTACCCATCCCTCACCACAGACTCATCCCTCATCACAGTCCCTTCGTCCTTCACCTCAGTCCCTGTCTCTCACCCCATCCCTGTCCCTCACCACAGTCCCCCTCGTCCCTCACAACAGTCCCCCATCACTCACCTCATTCCCCCTGCCCTTACATCATTCCCCTGTCCCTCACCACAGTCCCTCCGTCCCTCAACTCAGTCCCTTGTCCATCACCTCAGTCCAACCGTCCCTCACCTAAGTCCCTCAGACCCTCCGTCCCTCACCACAGTTCCTCCATCTCTCTCCACAGACCCCCTCGTCCCTCATCACAGTTGCACCGTCCCTCACCTCGTCCCCGTCCCTCACCTCGATCCACCCCTCCCTCACCTCTGCCCCTGTCCCTCACCTCGATCCACTCCTCCCTCACCTCTGCCCCTGTCCCTCACCTCTGCCCCTGTCCCTCACCTCAGTCCCCTCTCCCTCAGCACAGTCCCCCTATTCCTTCGCCTTAGTACCCCTTGTCCATCACCTCAGTCCCTCCATTCCTCACCTCAATCCCCCGTCCCTCACCAGTGTCTCGCCATCCCTCAACACAGTCACTGGTCCGTCACTACAGTCCCCAATCCCTCACCACAGTTCCCCGTCCCTCACCTCGGACACCGTCCCTCACCTCAGTCTCCCCGTCCCTCACCTCAGTCTCCCCGTCTCTCACCTCAATCCCTCCGTCCCTCACCACAGTCCCCGTCCCTCACCTCATTTCCTCTGTTCTCCACCTCAGTCCCTCCGTTCCACACCTCAGCCCTACGTCCCCCACTTCAGTCCCCTGTCCGTCACCTCAGTCCCACGTCCGTCACTCAGCCCCCCTCGTCCCTCACCACAGTCGTCCGTCCCTCACCTCAGTACCCCGACCATCACCTCAGTCCCCGACCTTCACCTCAGTCCAAGTCCCTCACCTCAGTCCAAGTCCCTCACCACAGTCCCTCGTCCCTCACCTCAGTTGTCCGTCTCTCACCACAGACCTCCCGTCCCCCAGCTCATTTCCACTGTCCCTCAGCTCATTTCCCCCGTCCCTCAGCTCATTCCTTCCGTTCCTCACCACAGTCCCTCCATCCCTCACCACAGTCCCCGACCCTCATCTCAGTCCCCGACCCTCACCTCAGTCCCGGTCCCTCACCACAGTCCCTCCGTTCCTCACCACAGACCCTCTGTCCCTCACCTCAAACCCCGTCTCTCACCTCAGTCCCCGTCCCTCACCTCAGTCCCTCCTTTCCTCACCACATTTCCTCGTCCCTCAGCTCATATCCCCCGTTCCTCAGCTCATTCCTTCCGTCCCTCACCACAGTCCGTCTGTCCCTCACCACAGTCCCCGACCCTCATCTCAGTCCCCGACCCTCACCTCAGTCCCGGTCCCTCACCACAGTCCCTCCGTTCCTCACCACAGACCCTCTGTCCCTCACCTCAAACCCTCTGTCCCTCACCTCAAACCCCGTCTCTCACCTCAGTCCAAGTCCCTCACCACAGACCTCCCGTCCCTCAGCTCATTTCCCCCGTCTCTCAGCTCATTTCCCCCGTCCCTCAGCTCATTCCTTCCGTCCCTCACCACAGTCCCTCCATTCTTCACCTCAGTCCCCATCCCTCACCTTAGTCCCTGTCCCTCACCACAGACCCTCTGTCCCTCACCACAATCCCTCCGTCCCTCACCTCAGTCCCCGACCCTCATCTCAGTCCCTCACCTCAAACCCCGTCTCTCACCTCAGTCCCTGTCCCTCACCACAGTCCCTCACTCCCTCACCTCAGTCTTCCCGTCCCTTACCTCAGTTTTCCCGTTCATCGCCACAGTCCCTCCGACCCTTACCTCAGTCTCTCCGTCCCTCACCACAGTCTCCCCGTCCCTCACCACAGTCTCCCCGTCCCTCACCATAGACCCATCCCTCATCACAGTCCCTTCGTCCTTCACCTCAGTCCCTGTCCCTCACCTCAGTCTCCCTGTCCCTCACCTCAGTGCCCCCATCCCTCACCTGAGTCCCACTCGTCCCTCACCTCAGTCCCACTCGTCTCTCACTACAGACCCCCGTCCCTCAACACAGTCCCTCCCTCCCTCACCTCAGTCTCCCCGTCCCTCACCTCAGTTTTCCCATTCCTCACCTCAGTCTTCCCATTCCTCACCTCAGTCCCCCGTCTGTCACCACATTCCCTCCGTCCCTCACCTCAGTCCCTCTGTCCCTCACCTCAGTCCATGTCCCTCACCACAATCCCCCGTCCCTCACCATGGCCCCTCCCACCTTCACCTCAGTCCCCCCCGTCCCTCACCACAGTCCCCGTCCCTCACCACAGTCCCTCCGTCCCTCACCTCAGTCCATCCGTCCCTCACCACAGTCCCTCCGTCCCTCACCTCAGTCCCCCACGTCCCTCACCACAGTCCGTCCGTCCCTCACCTCAGTCCATCCGTCCCTCACCACAGTCCCCCACGTCCCTCACCACAGTCCCCCACGTCCCTCACCTCAGTCCATCCGTCCCTCACCACAGTCCATCCGTCCCTCACCACAGTCCCCCACGTCCCTCACCTCAGTCCATCCGTCCCTCACCACAGTCCCCCACGTCCCTCACCACAGTCCATCCGTCCCTCACCACAGTCCCCCACGTCCCTCACCACAGTCCCCCACGTCCCTCACCACAGTCCCCCACGTCCCTCACCACAGTCCCCTCCGTCCCTCACCACAGTCCCCCACGTCCCTCACCACAGTCCATCCGTCCCTCACCACAGTCCCCCACGTCCCTCACCACAGTCCATCCGTCCCTCACCACAGTCCCCCACGTCCCTCACCACTGTCCATCCGTCCCTCACCACAGTCCCCGTCCCTCACCACAGTCCCCGACCCTCACCACTGTCCATCCGTCCCTCACCACAGTCCATCCGTCCCTCACCTCAGTCCCTCCGTCCCTCACCACAGTCCCCCACGTCCCTCACCACAGTCCATCCGTCCCTCACCACAGTCCCCCACGTCCCTCACCACAGTCCCCCACGTCCCTCACCTCAGTCCATCCGTCCCTCACCACAGTCCCCCACGTCCCTCACCACAGTCCATCCGTCCCTCACCACAGTCCATCCGTCCCTCACCACAGTCCCCCACGTCCCTCACCACAGTCCCTCCGTCCCTCATCACAGTCCATCCGTCCCTCACCTCAGTCCATCCGTCCCTCACCACAGTCCCCCACGTCCCTCACCACAGTCCCTCCGTCCCTCACCACAGTCCCCCACGTCCCTCACCACAGTCCATCCGTCCCTCACCACAGTCCCCCACGTCCCTCACCACTGTCCATCCGTCCCTCACCACAGTCCCCGTCCCTCACCACAGTCCTCCGTCCCTCACCACAGTCCATCCGTCCCTCACCACAGTCCTCCGTCCCTCACCACAGTCCCCGACCCTCACCTCAGTCCATCCGTCCCTCACCACAGTCCTCCGTCCCTCACTACAGTCCCTCCGTCCCTCACCTCAGTCCATCCGTCCCTCACCACAGTCCATCCGTCCCTCACCACAGTCCTCCGTCCCTCACCACAGTCCATCCGTCCATCACCACTGTCCATCCGTCCCTCACCTCAGTCCCCCACGTCCCTCACCACAGTCCATCCGTCCCTCACCACAGTCCATCCGTCCATCACCACTGTCCATCCGTCCCTCACCTCAGTCCCCCACGTCCCTCACCACTGTCCATCCGTCCCTCACCACAGTCCCCGTCCCTCACCACAGTCCTCCGTCCCTCACCACAGTCCATCCGTCCCTCACCACAGTCCATCCGTCCCTCACCACAGTCCTCCGTCCCTCACCACAGTCCCCGACCCTCACCTCAGTCCATCCGTCCCTCACCACAGTCCTCCGTCCCTCACTACAGTCCCTCCGTCCCTCACCTCAGTCCATCCGTCCCTCACCACAGTCCATCCGTCCCTCACCACAGTCCTCCGTCCCTCACCACAGTCCATCCGTCCATCACCACTGTCCATCCGTCCCTCACCTCAGTCCCCCACGTCCCTCACCACAGTCCATCCGTCCCTCACCACAGTCCATCCGTCCATCACCACTGTCCATCCGTCCCTCACCTCAGTCCCCCACGTCCCTCACCACTGTCCATCCGTCCCTCACCACAGTCCCCGTCCCTCACCACAGTCCTCCGTCCCTCACCACAGTCCATCCGTCCCTCACCACAGTCCTCCGTCCCTCACCACAGTCCCCGACCCTCACCTCAGTCCATCCGTCCCTCACCACAGTCCATCCGTCCCTCACCACAGTCCTCCGTCCCTCACCACAGTCCATCCGTCCCTCACCACAGTCCCCCACGTCCCTCACCACAGTCCATCCGTCCCTCACCACAGTCCCCGACCCTCACCTCAGTCCCCCACGTCCCTCACCACAGTCCCTCCGTCCCTCACCACAGTCCCCGACCCTCACCTCAGTCCCCCACGTCCCTCACCACAGTCCCTCCGTCCCTCACCACAGTCCATCCGTCCCTCACCACAGTCCCTCCGTCCCTCACCACTGTCCATCCGTCCCTCACCACAGTCCATCCGTCCCTCACCACAGTCCCCCACGTCCCTCACCACTGTCCATCCGTCCCTCACCACAGTCCATCCGTCCCTCACCTCAGTCCCTCCGTCCCTCACCACAGTCCCTCCGTCCCTCACCACAGTCCATCCGTCCCTCACCTCAGTCCCCCACGTCCCTCACCACAGTCCATCCGTCCCTCACCACAGTCCCTCCGTCCCTCACCACAGTCCGTCCGTCCCTCACCACAGTCCCTCCGTCCCTCACCACAGTCCCTCCGTCCCTCACCACAGTCCATCCGTCCCTCACCACAGTCCTCCGTCCCTCACCACAGTCCATCCGTCCCTCACCACAGTCCCCCGTCCCTCACCACAGTCCCCGACCCTCACCTCAGTCCATCCGTCCCTCACCACAGTCCATCCGTCCCTCACCACAGTCCCTCCGTCCCTCACCACAGTCCATCCGTCCCTCACCTGAATCCACCGTCCCTCACCACAGTCCCCCACGTCCCTCACCACAGTCCTCCGTCCCTCACCACTGTCCATCCGTCCCTCACCACAGTCCTCCGTCCCTCACCACTGTCCATCCGTCCCTCACCACAGTCCTCCGTCCCTCACCACAGTCCATCCGTCCCTCACCACAGTCCTCCGTCCCTCACCACAGTCCATCCGTCCCTCACCACAGTCCTCCGTCCCTCACCACTGTCCATCCGTCCCTCACCACAGTCCCTCCGTCCCTCACCACAGTCCATCCGTCCCTCACCTCAGTCTTCCCGTCCCTCACCACAGTCCACCTTCCATCACCACAGTTCTTCTGTTCCTCACCACAGTCACCCGTCCCTCACCACAGTACCCCATCCCTCACCTCAGTACCCGTCGTCCCTCACCACACTCCCTCTGTTCCTAATCACAGTCCACCCATCCCTCACCTCAGTCCCCATCCCTCACCTCAGTACCCCGTCCCTCACCATGGTCCCCCTCATCCCTCACCACAGTCCCTCCGACCCTCACCTGAATCCACCGTCCCTCACCTCATCCCCGTCCCTATCTCATTCCCTCCGTTCCACACCTCAGCCCTACGTCCCCCACTTCAGTCCCCTGTCCGTCACTCAACCCCCCTCGTCCCTCACCACAGTCGTCCGTCTCTCACCACAGACCTCCCGTCCCTCAGCTCATTTCCACCGTCCCTCAGCTCATTTCCCCCGTCCCTCAGCTCATTCCTTCCGTCCCTCACCACAGTCCCTCCGTCCCTCACCACAGTCCCCGACCCTCACCTCAGTCCCGGTCCCTCACCACAGTCCCTCCGTTCCTCACCACAGTCCCTCTGTCCCTCACCTCAAACCCCGTCTCTCACCTCAGTCCCCGTCCCTCACCTCAGTCCCTCCTTTCCTCACCACATTTCCTCGTCCCTCACCACAGACCTCCCATCCCTCAGCTCATTCCCCCCGTCCCTCAGCTCATTCGCCCCGTCCCTCAGCTCATTCCTTCCATCGCTCACCTCAGTCCCCATCCCTCACCACAGACCCTCCGTCCCTCACCACAGTCCCTCCATCCCTCACCTCAGTCCCCGACCCTCACCTCAGTCCAAGTCCGTCACCTCAGTCCCGGTCCCTCGCCACAGTCCCTCCGTTCCTCACCACAGTCCCTCTGTCCCTCACCTCAAACCCCGTCTCTCATCTCAGTCCCCGTCCCTCACCACAGTCCCTCACTCCCTCACCACAGTCTCCCCGTCCCTCACCACAGACCCGTCCCTCATTACAGTCCCTTCGTCCTTCACCTCAGTCCCTGTCCCTCACAATCTCCCCGTCCCTCACCACAGAGCCCCCATCCCTCACCTGAGTCCCACTCGTCCCTCACCTCAGTCCCACTCGTCTCTCACTACAGACCCCCGTCCCTCACTACAGTCCCTCCCTCCCTCACCACAGTCCCTCCCTCCCTCACCTCAGTCTCCCCGTCCCTCACCTCAGTCTTCCCATTCCTCACCTCAGTCTCCCCGTCCCTCACCTCAGTTTTCCCATTCCTCACCTCAGTCCCCCGTCCGTCACCACATTCCCTCCGTCCCTCACCTCAGTCCGCGTCCCTCACCACAGTCCTCCGTCCCTCACCCCAGTCTCCCCGTCCCTCACCACAGTCCCTCCTACCCTCACCACGGCCCCTCCCTCCTTCACCTCAGTCTCCCTATCCCTCACCTCAGTCTTCCCGTCCCTCACCACAGTTCTTCCGTTCCTAACCACAGTCCCCCCCGTCCGTCACCTCAGTCCCTGCCCCTCACCTCAGTCCACGTCCCTCACCTCAGTTTTCCCGTTCCTCACCACAGTCCCTCCGACCCTCACCTCAGTCTTCCCGTCCCTCACCACGGTCCGTCCATCCCTCACCTCAGTCCCCCGTCCCTCACCGCATTCCCTCCGTCTCTTACCTCAGTCCCCGTCCCTCACCACAGTTTCCCTGTCCCTCACCACGGTCCCCCTCATCGCTCACCACAGTCCATCCGTCCCTCACCTGAATGCACCGACCCTCACCTGAATCCCCCGTCCCTCACCTCAATCCCCCGTCCCTCACCTCAGTCCCCGTCCCTCACCTCAGTCCCCGTCCCTCACCTCTTCCCCGTTCCCCCACAGCAGTCCCCCGTCCGTCACCTCAGTCCTCCTTGTCCCACACCACTGTCGCCCATCCCTCACCACAGTCCCTCCGTCCCTCACCTGAATCCACCGTCCCTCACCTCGTCCCCCGTCCCTCACCGCATTCCCTCCGTCCCTTACCTCAGTCCCCGTCCCTTACCTCAGTCCCCGTCCCTCACCTCGTCCCCGTTCCCCCACATCAGTCCCCCGTCCGTCACCTCAGTCCTCCTTGTCCCACACCACTGTCGCCCATCCCTCACCACAGTCCCTCGTTCCCTCCCCACATCCCCCCTGTCCCTGAGCACAGTCCTCCCGCCCCTCAGCTCATTCCCCCCACCCTCACCACAGTCCTCCTGTCCCTCACCTCAGTCCCCCGTCCCTCACCACGGTCCGTCCGTACCTCACCTCGGACCCCCCGTCCCTCACCTCAGTCCCCCCATCCCTCCCCACAGTCCCTCATTCCCTCCCCACATTCCCCGTGTCCCTCACCACAGTCCTCCCGTCCCTCAGCTCATTCCCCCCACCCTCACCACAGTCCTCCTGTCCCTCACCTCAGTCCCCCGTCCCTCACCTCAGTCCCCCCATCCCTCCCCACATTCCCCGTGTCCCTCACCACATTCCCCGTGTCCCTCACCACAGTCCACCCGTCCCTCAGCTCATTCCCCCCACCCTCACCACAGTCCTCCTGTCCCTCACCTCAGTCCCCCGTCCCTCACCACGGTCTGTCCATTCCTCACCTCGGACCCCCCGTCCCTCACCTGAATCCCCCGTCCCTCACCTTGTCCCCGTCCCTCACCTCGTACCCCGTCCCCCACTTCGTACCCTGTCCCCCACTTCAGTCCCCCTTGTCCCTCACCACAGTCGCCTGTCCTTCACCTCAGTCCCCGTCCCTCACCTCATTCCCCCCACCCTCACAACAATCCTACTGTCCCTCACCTCAGTCCCCCGTCCCTCACCACGGTCCGTCCGTACCTCACCTCGGACCCCCCGTACCTCACCTCAATCTCCCGTCCCTCACCTCAATCTCCCGTCCCTCACCTCAGTCCCTCTGTCCGTCACTTCATTCCCGCCGTCCCTTACCTCAGTACCCCCATCCCCCACCTCAGACCCCCGCCCCTCACCACAGTGCCCACGTCCCTCACCTCAGTCCCATTCGTCCCTCACCTCAATCCCATTTGTCCCTCACCACAGTCCCTCCGTCCCTCACCTCATTCCTCCGTTCCTCACCACAGACACCGTCCCTCACCTCACTCCCCGTCTCTCATCATGGTCCGTCCTTCCCTCACCTCAATCCCCCATCCCCCACCTCAATCCTCCATCCCCCAGCTCTGTCCCCCGTCCCTCACCACGGTGCCTCCCTCCCTCACCTCAGTCTCCCCGTCCCTCACCTCAGTCTCCCCGTCCGTCACCTCAGTCCCCCGTCCCTCACCACATTCCCTCCGTCCCTCGCCTCAGTCCCCGTCCCTCGCCACCGTCCCTCACTCCCTCACCTCAGTCTTCCCGTCCCTTACCTCAGTTTTCCCGTTCATCACCACAGTCCCTCCGACCCTTACCTCAGTCTCCTCGTCCCTCACCACAGTCTCCCTGTCCCTCACCACAGTCCCTCCGTCCCTCACCTCATTCTCCCTGTCCCTCACCTCAGTCCCCTCTCTCTCAGCACAGTCCCTCTATTCCTTCACCTTAGTACCCGTCGTCCATCACCTCAGTCCCTCCGTTCCTCACCTCATTCCCCCATCACCACAGTGCCCCCATCCCTCACCTGAGTCCCACTCGTCCTTCACCTCAGTCCCACTCGTCCCTCACTACAGACCCCCGTCCCTCACCACAGTCCCTCCCTCCCTCACCTCAGTCTCCCCGTCCCTCACCTCAGTTTCCCCGTCCCTCACATCAGTTTCCCCGTCCCTCACCTCAGTTTTCCCATTCCTCACCTCAGTCTCCCCGTCTGTCACCACATTTTCTCCGTCCCTCACCTCAGTCCCTTCGTCCCTCACCTCAGTCCATGTCCCTCACCACAGTCCCTCCGTCCCTCACCTCAGTCTCCCCGTCCCTCACCACAGTCCCTCCGTCCCTCACCTCAGTCTCCCCGTCCCTCACCCCAGTCTCCCCGTCCCTCACCACATTCCCTCCTCCCTCACCATGGCCCCTCCCACCTTCACCTCAGTCTCCCCGTCCCTCACATCAGTCTCCCCGTCCCTCACCACAGTCCCTCCTACCCTCACCACGGCCCCTCCCTCCTTCACCTCAGTCTCCCTATCCCTCACCTCAGTCTTCCCGTCCCTCACCATAGTCCCCCGTCTGTCACCTCAGTCCCTGCCCCTCACCTCAGTCCACGTTCCTCACCTCAGTTTTCCCGTTCCTCACCACAGTCCCTCCGACCCTCACCTCAGTCTTCCCGTCCCTCAGTCCACCTTCCATCACCACAGTTCTTCTGTTGCTCACCACAGTCCCTCCGTTCCTCACCACAGTCCCCGTCCCTCACCTCAGTCCCGGTCCCTCACCACAGTCCCTCTGTTCCTCACCACAGTCCCTCTGTCCCTCACCTCAAACCCCGTCTCTCACCTCAGTCCCCGTCCCTCACCTCAGTCCCTCCTTTCCTCACCACATTTCCTCGTCCCTCACCACAAGCCTCCCGTCCCTCAGCTCATTTCCCCCGTCCCTCAGCTCATTTCCCCGTCCCTCAGCTCATTTCCCCCATCCCTCAGCTCATTTCCCCCATCCCTCAGCTCATTCCCCCCCGTCCCTCAGCTCATTCCTTCTGTCCCTCACCACAGTCCCTCCGTCCCTCACCTCAGTCCCCGACCCTCACCTCAGTCCCCCGTCCCTCACCACATTCCCTCCGTCCCTCGCCTCAGTCCCCGTCCCTCGACACAGTCCCTCACTCCCTCACCTCAGTCTTCCCGTCCCTTACCTCAGTTTTCCCGTTCATCACCACAGTCCCTCCGACCCTTACCTCAGTCTCCTCGTCCCTCACCACAGTCCCTCCGTCCCTCACCTCATTCTCCCTGTCCCTCACCTCAGTCCCCTCTCTCTCAGCACAGTCCCTCTATTCCTTCACCTTAGTACCCGTCGTCCATCACCTCAGTCCCTCCGTTCCTTACCTCATTCCCCCATCACCACAGTGCCCCCATCCCTCACCTGAGTCCCACTCGTCCTTCACCTCAGTCCCACTCGTCCTTCACCTCAGTCCCACTCGTCCCTCACTACAGACCCCCGTCCCTCACCACAGTCCCTCCCTCCCTCACCTCAGTTTCCCCGTCCCTCACCTCAGTTTCCCCGTCCCTCACATCAGTTTCCCCGTCCCTCACCTCAGTTTTCCCATTCCTCACCTCAGTCTCCCCGTCTGTCACCACATTTTCTCCGTCCCTCACCTCAGTCCCTTCGTCCCTCACCTCAGTCCATGTCCCTCACCACAGTCCCTCCGTCCCTCACCACAGTCTCCCCGTCCCTCACCCCAGTCTCCCCGTCCCTCACCACATTCCCTCCTCCTTCACCATGGCCCCTCCCACCTTCACCTCAGTCTCCCCGTCCCTCACATCAGTCTCCCCGTCCCTCACCACAGTCCCTCCTACCCTCACCACGGCCCCTCCCTCCTTCACCTCAGTCTCCCTATCCCTCACCTCAGTCTTCCCATCCCTCACCATAGTCCCCCGTCTGTCACCTCAGTCCCTGCCCCTCACCTCAGTCCACGTTCCTCACCTCAGTTTTCCCGTTCCTCACCACAGTCCCTCCGACCCTCACCTCAGTCTTCCCGTCCCTCAGTCCACCTTCCATCACCACAGTTCTTCTGTTCCTCACCACAGTCCCTCCGTCCCTCACCACAGTCCCCGACCCTCACCTCAGTCCCGGTCCCTCACCACAGTCCCTCTGTTCCTCACCACAGTCCCTCTGTCCCTCACCTCAAACCCCGTCTCTCACCTCAGTCCCCGTCCCTCACCTCAGTCCCTCCTTTCCTCACCACATTTCCTCGTCCCTCACCACAAGCCTCCCGTCCCTCAGCTCATTTCCCCCGTCCCTCAGCTCATTTCCCCGTCCCTCAGCTCATTTCCCCCATCCCTCAGCTCATTTCCCCCATCCCTCAGCTCATTCCCCCCCGTCCCTCAGCTCATTCCTTCCGTCCCTCACCACAGTCCCTCCGTCCCTCACCTCAGTCCCCGACCCTCACCTCAGTTCAAGTCCCTCACCACAGTCCCGGTCCCTCACCTCAGTCCCCGACCATCACCTCAGTCCCCGACCCTCACCTCAGTCCAAGTCCCTCACCTCAGTCCCGGTCCCTCACCTCAGTCTCCCCGTCCCTCACTACAGTCCCCGTCGTCCCTCACCACACTCCCTCTGTTCCTAACCACAGTACACCCATCCCTCACGTCAGTCCCCATCCCTCACCTCAGTACCCCGTCCCTCACCACAGTCCCTCCCATCCCTCACCACAGTTCCTCCGTCCCTCACCTGAATCCACCGTCCCTTACCTGAATCCCCCGTCCCTCACCTCGTCCCCGTCCCTCACCTCGTTCCCTCCGTTCTCCACCTCAGTTCCTCTGTTCCACACCTCAGTCCTGCGTCCCCCACCACAGTCCTATGTCCCCCACTTCAGTTCCCTGTCTGTCACCTCAGTCCCACGTCCATCACTCAGCCCCCCTCGTCCCTCACCACAGTTGTCCGTCCCTCACCTCAGTCCCCGTCCCTCACCTCAGTCCCCCATCCCTCGCCTCAGTCCCTGCTTTCCTCACCACATTTGCTTGTCCCTCACCACAGACCTCCCGTCCCTCAGCTCATTCCTTCTGTCCCTCACCACAGTCCCTGTCCCTCACCTCAGTCACCGTCCCTCACCACAGACCCTCCGTCCCTCACTACAGTTCCTCCATCCCTCACCTCAGTCCCCGAGCCTCACCTCAGTCCCCGACCCTCACCTCAGTCCAAGTCCCTCAACTCAGTCCCAGTCCCTTCCCTCTACCACTCCGTCATCTCCTTCCTCTTCCCTCTACCACTCCGTCCTCTAATCTCTTCCCTCTACCACTCCGTCATCTCCTTCCTCTTCCTTCTACCACTCTGTCATCTCCTTCCTCTTCCCTCTACCACTCTGTCATCTCACCTCTTCCCTCTACCACTCCGTCATCTCCTTCCTCCCTTCGCCCTACCACTCCGTCATCTCCCAGGTTCCATCTACCACTCCGTCATCGCCTTCCTCTTTCCTCTACCACTCCGTCATCTCCTTCCTCTTCCCTCTACCCTTCCATCATCTCCTTCCTCTTCCCTCTACCACACCGTCATCTCCTTCCTCTTCCCTCTACCACTCCGTCATCTCCTTCCTCTTCCCTCTACCCTTCCGTCATATCCTTCCTCTTCCCTCTACCCTTCCGTCATCGACTTCCTCTTCTCTCTACCACTCCGTCATCTCCCCACTTCCCTCTACCCTTCCATCATCGACTTCCTCTTCTCTCTACCACTCGTCATCTCCCCACTTCCCTCTACCACTCCGTCATCTCCTTCCTCTTCCCTCTACCCTTCTGTCATCTCCTTCCTCTTCCCTCTACCACTCCGTCATCTCCCCTCATCGTCACCTCCTTACCCCTCCCTCAACCTCATCGTCACCTCCTTACCCCTCCCTCTACCTCATCGTCACCTCCTTACCCCCTCCATCTACCTCATCGTCACCTCCTTACCCCCTCCATCTACCTCATCGTCACCTCCTTACCCCCTCCATCTACCTCATCGTCACCTCCTTACCCCTCCCTCTACCTCATCGTCACCTCCTTACCCCCTCCATCTACCTCATCGTCACCTCCTTACCCCCTCCATCTACCTCATCGTCACTTCTTTACCCCCTCCATCTACCTCATCGTCACCTCCTTACCCCTCCCTCTACCTCATCGTCACCTCCTTACCCCTGCCGCTACCTCATCGTCACCTCCTTACTCCCTCCCTCTACCTCATCGTCACCTCCTTACCCCTCCCTCTACCTCATCGTCACCTCCTTACCCCTTCCCTCTAACTCATCGTCACCTCCTTACCCCTCCCTCTACCTCATCGTCACCTCCTTACCCCTCCCTCTACCTCATCGTCACCTACTTACTCCCTCCCGCTACCTCATCGTCACCTCCTTACCCCTCCCTCTACCTCATCGTCACCTCTTTACCCCTCCCTCTACCTCATCGTCACCTCCTTACCCCTCCATCAACCTCATCGTCACCTCCTTACCGCCTCCATCTACCTCATCGTCACCTCCTTACCCCTTCCCTCTACCTCATCGTCACCTCCTTACCCCTCCCTCTACCTCATCGTCACCTCCTTACCTCTACCTCATCGTCACCTCCTTACCCCTCCATCTACCACATCGTCACCTCCTTACCCCTCCCTCTACCTCATCGTCACCTCCTTACCCCCTCCATCTACCTCATCGTCACCTCTTTACCCCCTCCACCTACCTCATCGTCATCTCCTTACCCCTCCCTCTACCTCATCGTCACCTCCTTACCCCTCCCTCTACCTCATCATCACTTCCTTACCCCCTCCATCTACCTCATCGTCACCTCCTTACCCCCTCCATCTAACTCATCGTCACCTCCTTACCCCTCCCTCTACCTCTCCATCAGATAGTTACCCCTTCCCTGTACCTCTGTGTAATCTCACTCCCCCTTCCCTCAACCTCTCTGTAATCTCACTCCCCCTTCCCTCTGCCTCTCTGTCATCTCACTCCCCCTTCCCTCTGCCTCATTGTCATCTCACTCCCCCTTCCCACTCCCTCTGTGTCACATCACTCTCTCTTCAATCTGCCTCTGTGTCATTTCACTCCCTCTTCCCTCTGCTTCTGTGTCATCTCAGTCCCTCTTCCTTCTGCCTCTGTGTCATCTCACTCCCCCTTCCCTCTGCCTTTGTGTCATCTCTCTCCCCCTTCCCTCAGCCTCCTGTGTCATCTCACTCCCCCTTCCCTCTCCCTGTGTGTCATCTCACTCCTCCTTCCCTCTGCCTCTGTGTCATCTCACTCCCCCTTCCCTCTGCCTCTGTGTCATCTCACTCCCCCTTCCCTCTGCCTCTGTGTCATCTCCTCCCCCTTCCCTCTGCCTCTGTGTCATGTTACTCCCTCTTCCCTCTGCCTCTGTGTCATCTCATTCCCCCTTCCCTCTGCCTTTTTGTCATCTCACTCCCCCTTCCCTCTGCCTCTGTGTCATCTCTCTATCCCTTCCCTCTACCTCTGTGTCATCTCACTCACTCTTCACTCTGCCTCTGTGTCATCTCACTCCCCCTTCCCTCTGCCACTGTGTCATCTCACTCACTCTTCACTCTGCCTCTGGGTCATCTCACTCCCCCTTCCCACTCCCTCTGTGTCATCTCACTCCCCCTTCAATCTGCCTCTGTGTCATCTCACTCCCCCCTTCCCTCCACCTCTGTGTCATCTCACTCCCCGTTCCCTCTGCCTCTGTGTCATCTCACTCCCCCTTCCCTCTGCCTCTGTGTCATCTCACTCCCCCTTCCCTCAACCTCTCTGTAATCTCACTCCCCCTTCCCTCTGCGTCTGTGTCATCTCACTCCCTCTTCCCTCAAGCTCTGTGTAATCTCGCTCCCCCTTCCCTCTGACTCTGTGTCATCTCCTCCCCCTTCCCTCTGCCTCTGTGTCATCTCATTCCCCCTTCCCTCTGCCTCTGTGTCATCTCACTCCCCCTTCCCTCTACCTCTGTGTCATGTCACTCCCCCTTGCCTCAACCTCTGTGTAATCCCACTCCCCCTTCCCTCTGCCTCTGTGTCATGTCACTCCCTCTTCCCTCTACTTCTGTGTAATCCCACTCCTTTCCCTCTGCCTCTGTGTCATGTCACTCCCTCTTCCCTCTACTTCTGTGTCATCTCACTCCCCCTTCCCACTCCCTCTGTGTCATCTCACTCCCCCCTTCCCTCTACCTCTGTGTCATCTAACTCCCCCCTTCCCTCTGCCTCTGTGTCATCCCACTCCCCCTTCCCTCTGCTCTCTGTCATCTCACTCCCCCTTCCCTCTGCCTCTGTGTCATCTCACTCCCCCTTCCCTCTGCCTCATTGTCATCTCACTCCCCCTTCCCTCTGCCTCATTGTCATCTCACTCCCCCTTCCCTCTGCCTCTGTGTCATCTCACTCCCCCTTCCCTCTGCCTCTGTGTCATCTCACTCACTCTTCACTCTGCCTCATTGTCATCTCACTCCCCCTTCCCTCTGCCTCTGTGTCATCTCACTCCCACTTCCCTCTGCCTCTGTGTCATCTCACTCCCCCTTCCCTCTGCCTCTGAATCGTCTCACTCCCCCTTCCCTCTGCCTCTGTGTCATCTCACTCCCCCTTCCCTCTGCCTGTTTGTCATCTCACTCCCCTATCCCTCTGCCTCTGTGTCATCTCACTCCCCCTTCCCTCTGCCTCTGTGTCATCTCAGTCCCCTTTCACTCTGCCTCTGTGTCATCTCACTCCCCCTTCCCTCTGCCTGTGTCATCTCACTCCCCCTTCCCTCAACCTCTCTGTAATCTCACTCCCCCTTCCCTCTGCGTCTGTGTCATCTCACTCCCTCTTCCCTCAAGCTCTGTGTAATCTCGCTCCCCCTTCCCTCTGCCTCTGTGTCATCTCACTCCCCCTCCCCTCTACTTCTGTGTCATCTCCTCCCCCTTCCCTCTGCCTCTGTGTCATCTCACTCCCCCTTCCCTCTACCTCTGTGTCATGTCACTCCCCCTTGCCTCAACCTCTGTGTAATCCCACTCCGCCTTCCCTCTGCCTCTGTATCATGTCACTCCCTCTTCCCTCTACTTCTGTGTCATGTCACTCCCCCTTCCCTCAACCTCTGTGTCATCTCATTCCCCCTTCCCTCTGCCTCTGTGTCATCTCACTCCCCCTTCCCACTCCCTCTGTGTCATCTCACTCCCCCTTCCCTCTGCTCTCTGTCATCTCACTCCCCCTTCCCTCTGCCTCTGTGTCATCTCACTCCCCCTTCCCTCTGCCTCATTGTCATCTCACTCCCCCTTCCCTCTGCCTCATTGTCATCTCACTCCCCCTTCCCTCTGCCTCTGTGTCATCTCACTCCCCCTTCCCTCTGCCTCTGTGTCATCTCACTCACTCTTCACTCTGCCTCTGTGTCATCTCACTCCCCCTTCCCTCTGCCTCTGTGTCATCTCACTCCCCCTTCCCTCAACCTCTCTGTAATCTCACTCCCCCTTCCCTCTGCCTCTGTGTCATGTCACTCCCCCTTCCCACAGCCTCTGTGTAATCCCATTCCCCCTTCCCTCTGCCTCTGTGTCATCTCACTCCCCCTTCTCTCTGCCTCTGTGTCATCTCAGTCCCCCTTCCCTCTGCCTCTGTGTCATCTCACTCCCCCTTCCCTCTGCGTCTGTGTCATGTCACTCCCCTTTCCCTCTGCCTCTGTGTCATCTCACTCCTCCTTCCCTCTGCCTCCGTGTCATGTCACTCCCCCTTCCCTCTGCCTCTGTGTCATCTCACTCCCCCTTCCCTCTGCATCTGAATCGTCTCACTCCCCCTTCCCTCTGCCTCTGTGTCATCTCACTCCCCCTTCCCTCTGCCTGTTTGTCATCTCACTCCCCTTTCCCTCAACCTCTCTGTAATCTCACTCCCCCTTCCCTCTGCGTCTGTGTCATCTCACTCCCTCTTCCCTCAAGCTCTGTGTAATCTCGCTCCCCCTTCCCTCTGACTCTGTGTCATCTCACTCCCCCTCCCCTCTACTTCTGTGTCATGTCCTCCCCCTTCCCTCTGCCTCTGTGTCATCTCATTCCCCCTTCCCTCTGCCTCTGTGTCATCTCACTCCCCCTTCCCTCTACCTCTGTGTCATGTCACTCCCCCTTGCCTCAACCTCTGTGTAATCCCACTCCCCCTTCCCTCTGCCTCTGTGTCATGTCACTTCCTCTTCCCTCTACTTCTGTGTCATCTCACTCCCCCTTCCCTCTGCCTCTGTGTCATCTCCACCCCCTTCCCTCTGCCTCTGTGTCATCTCATTCCCCCTAACCTCTGCCTCTGTGTCATCTCACTCCCCCTTCCCTCTACCTCTGTGTCATGTCACTCCCCCTTGCCTCAACCTCTGTGTAATCCCACTCCCCCTTCCCTCTGCCTCTGTGTCATCTCTCTCCCCCTTCCCTCTGCCTCTGTGTCATCTCACTCCCCTTTCCCTCTGCCTCTGTGTCATCTCACTCCCCCTTCCCTCTGCCTCTGTGTAATCTCACTCCCCCTTCCCTCTGCCGATGTGTCATCTCACTCCCTCTTCATTCTGCCTCTGTGTCATCTCACTCCCCCTTCCCTCTGCCTCTGTGTCATCTCACTCCCCCTTCCCACTCCCTCTGTGTCATCTCACTCCCCCTTCCCTCTACCTCTGTGTCATCTCACTCCCCCCTTCCCTCTACCTCTGTGTCATCTAACTCCCCCCTTCCCTCTGCCTCTGTGTCATCTCACTCCCACTTCCCTCTGCTCTCTGTCATCTCACTCCCCCTTCCCTCTGCCTCTGTGTCATCTCACTCCCCCTTCCCTCTGCCTCATTGTCATCTCACTCCCCCTTCCCTCTGCCTCATTGTCATCTCACTCCCCCTTCCCTCTGCCTCTGTGTCATCTCACTCCCCCTTCCCTCTGCCTCTGTGTCATCTCACTCCCCCTTCCCTCTGCCTCTGTGTCATCTCACTCCCCCTTCCCTCAACCTCTCTGTAATCTCACTCCCCCTTCCCTCTGCCTCTGTGTCATGTCACTCCCCCTTACCACAACCTCTGTGTAATCCCATTCCCCCTTCCCTCTGCCTCTGTGTCATCTCACTCCCCCTTCCCTCTGCCTCTGTGTCATCTCAGTCCCCCTTCCCTCTGCCTCTGTGTCATCTCACTCCCCCTTCTCTCTGTCTCTGTGTCATGTCACTCCCCTTTCCCTCTGCCTCTGTGTCATCTCACTCCTCCTTCCCTCTGCCTCCGTGTCATGTCACTCCCCCTTCCCTCTGCCTCTGTGTCATCTCACTCCCCCTTCCCTCTGCCTCTGCATCGTCTCACTCCCCCTTCCCTCTGCCTCTGTGTCATCTCACTCACCCTTCCCTCTGCCTGTTTGTCATCTCACTCCCCTATCCCTCTGCCTCTGTGTCATCTCACTCCCCCTTCCCTCTGCCTCTGTGTTATCTCACTCACTTTTCCCTCTGCCTCTGTGTCATCTCAGTCCCCTTTCACTCTGCCTCTGTGTCATCTCACTCCCCCTTCCCTCTGCCTGTGTGTCATCTCACTCCCCCTTCACTCAACCTCTCTGTAATCTCACTCCCCCTTCCCTCTGCGTCTGTGTCATCTCACTCCCTCTTCCCTCAAGCTCTGTGTAATCTTGCTCCCCCTTCCCTCTGACTCTGTGTCATCTCACTCCCCCTCCCCTCTACTTCTGTCTCATCTCCTCCCCCTTCCCTCTGCCTCTGTGTCATCTCATTCCCCCTTCCCTCTGCCTCTGTGTCATCTCACTCCCCCTTCCCTCTACCTCTGTGTCATGTCACTCCCCCTTGCCTCAACCTCTGTGTCATCTCACTCACTCTTCACTCTGCCTCTGTGTCATCTCACTCCCCCTTCCCCCTGCCTCTGTGTCATCTCACTCCCCCTTCCCCCTGCCTCATTGTCATCTCACTCCACCTTCCCACTCCCTGTGTGTCATCTCACTCCCCCTTCAATCTGCCTCTGTGTCATTTCACTCCCCCTTTCCTCTGCCTTTGTGTCATCTCACTCCCTCTTCCCTCTGCCTCTGTGTCATTTCACTCCCCCTTCCCTCTGCCTCTGTGTCATCTCACTCCCTCTTCACTCTGCCTCTGTGTCATCTCACTCACTCTACACTCTGCCTCTGTGTCATCTCACTCCCCCTTCCCTCTGCCTCTGTGTCATCTCACTCCGCCTTCCCTCAACCTCTGTGTAATCCCACTCCCCCTTCCCTCTGCCTCTGTGTCTTCTCACTCCCCCTTCCCTCTGCCTCTGTGTCATCTCACTCCCCCTTCCCTCTGCCTCTGTGTCATCTCACTCCCTCTTCACTCTGCCTCTGTGTAATCTCACTCCCTCTTTCCTCTATCTCTGTGTCATCTCACTCCCCCTTCCCTCTGCCTCTGTGTCATCTCACTCACTCTTCCCTCTGCCTGTGTGTCATCTCACTCCCCGTTCCCTCTGCCTGTGTGTCATTTCACTCCCCCTTCCCTCTGCCTGTGTCATCTCACTCACCCTTCCCTCCGCCTCTGTGTCATCTCACACCCTCTTCCCTCTGCCTTTGTGTCATCTCACTCCCCCATCCCTCTGCCTCTCTGTCATCTCACTCCCCCTTCCCTCTGCCTCTGTGTCTTCTCACTCCCCCTTCCCTCTGCCTCTGTGTCATCTCACTCCCCCTTCACTCTGCCTCTGTGTCATTTCACTCCCCCTTCCCTCTGCCTCTGTGTCATCTCACTCCCTCTTCACTCTGCCTCTGTGTCATCTCACTCACTCTACACTCTGCCTCTGTGTCATCTCACTCCCCCTTCCCTCTGCCTCTGTGTCATCTCACTCCGCCTTCCCTCAACCTCTGTGTAATCCCACTCCCCCTTCCCTCTGCCTCTGTGTCTTCTCACTCCCCCTTCCCTCTGCCTCTGTGTCATCTCACTCCCCCTTCCCTCTGCCTCTGTGTCATCTCACTCCCTCTTCACTCTGCCTCTGTGTAATCTCACTCTCTCTTTCCTCTATCTCTGTGTCATCTCACTCCCCCTTCCCTCTGCCTCTGTGTCATCTCACTCCCTCTTCCCTCTGCCTGTGTGTCATCTCACTCCCCGTTCCCTCTGCCTGTGTGTCATTTCACTCCCCCTTCCCTCTGCCTGTGTCATCTCACTCACCCTTCCCTCCGCCTCTGTGTCATCTCACACCCTCTTCCCTCTGCCTCTGTGTCATCTCACTCCCCCATCCCTCTGCCTCTCTGTCATCTCACTCCCCCTTCCCTCTGCCTCTGTGTCTTCTCACTCCCCCTTCCCTCTGCCTCTGTGTCATCTCACTCCCCCTTCACTCTGCCTCTGTGTAATCTCACTCACTCTTTCTTCTATCTCTGTGTCATCTCACTCCCCCTTCAATCTGCCTCTGTGTCATCTCAATCCCCCTTCCCTCTGCCTCTGTGTCATCTCACTCATCCTTCCCTCTGCCTCTGTGTCATGTCACTCCTCCTTCCCTCTGCCTCTGTGTAATCTCACTCCCCGTTCCCTCTGCCTCTGTGTCATCTCACTCCCCCTTCCCTCTGCCTCTGTCATCTCAGTCCCCCTGCCCTCTGCCTCTCTGTCATCTCACTCCCCCTTCCCTCTGCCTCATTGTCATCTCACTCCCCCTTCCCACTCCCTCTGTGTCATATCACTCTCTCTTCAATCTGCCTCTGTGTCATTTCACTCCATCTTCCCTCTGCCTCTGTGTCATCTCAGTCCCTCTTCCTTCTGCCTCTGTGTCATCTCCCTCCCCCTTCCCACTCCCTCGGTGTCATCTCACTCCCCCTTCCCTCTGCCTTTGTGTCATCTCTCTCCCCCTTCCCTCTGCCTCTGTGTCATTTCACTCCCCCTTCCCTCAACCTCTGTGTAATCTCACTCCCCCTTCCCTAAGCCTCCTGTGTCATCTCACTCCCCCTTCCCTCTCCCTGTGTGTCATCTCACTCCTCCTTCCCTCTGCCTCTGTGTCATCTCACTCCCCCTTCCCTCTGCCTCTGTGTCATCTCACTCCCCCTTCCCTCTGCCTCTGTGTCATCTCCTCCCCCTTCCCTCTGCCTCTGTGTCATGTTACTCCCTCTTCCCTCTGCCTCTGTGTCATCTCATTCCCCCTTCCCTCTGCCTTTTTGTCATCTCACTCCCCCTTCCCTCTGCCTCTGTGTCATCCCACTCCCCCTTCCCTCTGCCTCTGTGTCATCTCACTCACTCTTCACTCTGCCTCTGGGTCATCTCACTCCCACTTCCCACTCCCTCTGTGTCATCTCACTCCCCCTTCAATCTGCCTCTGTGTCATCTCACTCCACCCTTCCCTCCACCTCTGTGTCATCTCACTCCCCGTTCCCTCTGCCTCTGTGTCATCTCACTCCCCCTTCCCTCTGCCTCTGTGTCATCTGACTCCCCCTTCCCTCAACCTCTCTGTAATCTCACTCCCCCTTGCCTCAACCTCTGTGTAATCCCACTCCCCCTTCCCTCTGCCTCTGTGTCATGTCACTCCCTCTTCCCTCTACTTCTGTGTCATCTCCTCCCCCTTCCCTCTGCCTCTGTGTCATCTCATTCCCCCTTCCCTCTGCCTCTGTGTAATCTCACTCCCCCTTCCCTCTACCTCTGTGTCATGTCACTCCCCCTTGCCTCAACCTCTGTGTAATCCCACTCCCCCTTCCCTCTGCCTCTGTGTCATGTCACTCCCTCTTCCCTCTACTTCTGTGTCATCTCACTCCCCCTTCCCACTCCCTCTGTGTCATCTCACTCCCCCTTCCCTCTACCTCTGTGTCATCTCACTCCCCCCTTCCCTCTACCTCTGTGTCATCTAACTCCCCCCTTCCCTCTGCCTCTGTGTCATCTCACTCCCCCTTCCCTCTGCTCTCTGTCATCTCACTCCCCCTTCCCTCTGCCTCTGTGTCATCTCACTCCCCCTTCCCTCTGCCTCTTTGTCATCTCACTCCCCCTTCCCTCTGCCTCTGTGTCATCTCACTCGCCCTTCCCTCTGCCTCTGTGTCATCTCACTCACTCTTCACTCTGCCTCATTGTCATCTCACTCCCCCTTGCCTCTGCCTCTGTGTCATCTCACCCCCCCTTCCCTCTGCCTCTGAATCGTCTCACTCCCCCTTCCCTCTGCCTCTGTGTCATCTCACTCCCCCTTCCCTCTGCCTGTTTGTCATCTCACTCCCCTATCCCTCTGCCTCAGTGTCATCTCACTCCCCCTTCCCTCTGCCTCTGTGTCATCTCAGTCCCCTTTCATTCTGCCTCTGTGTCATCTCACTCCCCCTTCCCTCTGCCTGTGTGTCATCTCACTCCCCCTTCCCTCAACCTCTCTGTAATCTCACTCCCCCTTCCCTCTGCGTCTGTGTCATCTCACTCCCTCTTCCCTCAAGCTCTGTGTAATCTCGCTCCCCCTTCCCTCTGACTCTGTGTCATCTCACTCCCCCTCCCCTCTACTTCTGTGTCATCTCCTCCCCCTTCCCTCTGCCTCTGTGTCATCTCACTCCCCCTTCCCTCTACCTCTGTGTCATGTCACTCCCCCCTTGCCTCAACCTCTGTGTAATCCCACTCCCCCTTCCCTCTGCCTCTGTATCATGTCACTCCCTCTTCCCTCTACTTCTGTGTCATCTCACTCCCCTTCCCTCTGCCTCTGTGTCATCTCATTCCCCCTTCCCTCTGCCTCTGTGTCATCTCTCTCCCCCTTCCCTCTGCCTCTGTGTCATGTCACTCCCTCTTCCCTCTACTTCTGTGTCATCTCACTCCCCCTTCCCACTCCCTCTGTGTCATCTCACTCCCCCTTCCCTCTACCTCTGTGTCATCTCACTCCCCCCTTCCCTCTACCTCTGTGTCATCTAACTCCCCCCTTCCCTCTGCCTCTGTGTCATCTCACTCCCCCTTCCCTCTGCTCTCTGTCATCTCACTCCCCCTTCCCTCTGCCTCTGTGTCATCTCACTCCCCCTTCCCTCTGCCTCATTGTCATCTCACTCCCCCTTCCCTCTGCCTCTGTGTCATCTCACTCCCCCTTCCCTCTGCCTCTGTGTCATCTCACTCACTCTTCACTCTGCCTCTGTGTCATCTCACTCCCCCTTCCCTCTGCCTCTGTGTCATCTCACTCCCCCTTCCCTCAACCTCTCTGTAATCTCACTCCCCCTTCCCTCTGCCTCTGTGTCATGTCACTCCCCCTTACCACAGCCTCTGTGTAATCCCATTCCCCCTTCCCACTGCCTCTGTGTCATCTCACTCCCCCTTCCCTCTGCGTCTGTGTCATGTCACTCCCCTTTCCCTCTGCCTCTGTGTCATCTCACTCCTCCTTCCCTCTGCCTCCGTGTCATGTCACTCCCCCTTCCCTCTGCCTCTGTGTCATCTCACTCCCCCTTCCCTCTGCCTCTGAATCGTCTCACTCCCCCTTCCCTCTGCCTCTGTGTCATCTCACTCCCCCTTCCCTCTGCCTGGTTGTCATCTCACTCCCCTATCCCTCTGCATCTGTGTCATCTCACTCCCCTTTCCCTCTGCCTCTGTGTCATCTCACTCACTTTTCCCCCTGCCTCTGTGTCATCTCAGTCCCCTTTCACTCTGCCTCTGTGTCATCTCACTGCCCCTTCCCTCTGCCTGTGTGTCATCTCACTCCCCCTTCCCTCAACCTCTCTGTAATCTCACTCCCCCTTCCCTCTGCGTCTGTGTCATCTCACTCCCTCTTCCCTCAAGCTCTGTGTAATCTCGCTCCCCCTTCCCTCTGACTCTGTGTCATCTCACTCCCCCTCCCCTCTACTTCTGTGTCATCTCCTCCCCCTTCCCTCTGCCTCTGTGTCATCTCATTCCCCCTTCCCTCTGCCTCTGTGTCATCTCACTCCCCCTTCCCTCTACCTCTGTGTCATGTCACTCCCCCTTGCCTCAGCCTCTGTGTAATCCCACTCCCCCTTCCCTCTGCCTCTGTGTCATGTCACTTCCTCTTCCCTCTACTTCTGTGTCATCTCACTCCCCCTTCCCTCTGCCTCTGTCTCATCTCCTCCCCCTTCCCTCTGCCTCTGTGTCATCTCATTCCCCCTTCCCCTCTGCCTCTGTGTCATCTCACTCCCCCTTCCCTCTACCTCTGTGTCATGTTACTCCCCCTTGCCTCAACCTCTGTGTCATCCCACTCCCCCTTCCCTCTGCCTCTGTGTCATCTCTCTCCCCCTTCCCTCTGCCTCTGTGTCATCTCACTCCCCTTTCCCTCTGCCTCTGTGTCATCTCACTCCCCCTTCCCTCTGCCTCTGTGTCATCTCACTCCCCCTTCCCTCTGCCTATGTGTCATCTCACTCCCTCTTCATTCTGCCTCTGTGTCATCTCACTCCCCCTTCCCTCTGCCTCTGTGTCATCTCACTCCCCCTTCCCACTCCCTCTGTGTCATCTCACTCCCCCTTCCCTCTACCTCTGTGTCATCTCACTCCCCCCTTCCCTCTACCTCTGTGTCATCTAACTCCCCCCTTCCCTCTGCCTCTGTGTCATCTCACTCCGACTTCCCTCTGCTCTCTGTCATCTCACCCCCCCTATTCCCTCTGCCTCTGTGTCATCTCACTCCCCCTTCCCTCTGCCTCTGTGTCATCTCACTCCCCCTTCCCTCTGCCTCTGTGTCATCTCACTCACTCTTCACTCTGCCTCTGTGTCATCTCACTCCCCCTTCCCTCTGCCTCTGTGTCATCTCACTCCCCCTTCCCTCAACCTCTGTGTAATCCCATTCCCCCTTCCCTCTGCCTCTGTGTCATCTCACTCACTCTTCACTCTGCCTCTGTGTCATCTCACTCACTCTTCACTCTGCCTCTGTGTCATCTCACTCCCCCTTCCCTCTGCCTCTGTGTCATGTCACTCCCCCTTACCACAACCTCTGTGTAATCCCATTCCCCCTTCCCTCTGCCTCTGTGTCATCTCACTCCCCCTTCCCTCTGCCTCTGTGTCATCTCAGTCCCCTTTCACTCTGCCTCTGTGTCATCTCACTCCCCCTTCCCTCTGCCTGTGTGTCATCTCACTCCCCCTTCCCTCAACCTCTCTGTAATCTCACTCCCCCTTCCCTCTGCGTCTGTGTCATCTCACTCCCTCTTCCCTCAAGCTCTGTGTAATCTCGCTCCCCCTTCCCTCTGACTCTGTGTCATCTCACTCCCCCTCCCCTCTACTTCTGTGTCATCTCCTCCCCCTTCCCTCTGCCTCTGTGTCATCTCACTCCCCCTTCCCTCTACCTCTGTGTCATGTCACTCCCCCTTGCCTCAACCTCTGTGTAATCCCACTCCCCCTTCCCTCTGCCTCTGTATCATGTCACTCCCTCTTCCCTCTACTTCTGTGTCATCTCACTCCCCTTCCCTCTGCCTCTGTGTCATCTCATTCCCCCTTCCCTCTGCCTCTGTGTCATCTCTCACCCCCTTCCCTCTGCCTCTGTGTCATGTCACTCCCTCTTCCCTCTACTTCTGTGTCATCTCACTCCCCCTTCCCACTCCCTCTGTGTCATCTCACTCCCCCTTCCCTCTACCTCTGTGTCATCTCACTCCCCCCTTCCCTCTACCTCTGTGTCATCTAACTCCCCCTTCCTCTGCCTCTGTGTCATCTCACTCCCCCTTCCCTCTGCTCTCTGTCATCTCACTCCCCCTTCCCTCTGCCTCTGTGTCATCTCACTCCCCCTTCCCTCTGCCTCATTGTCATCTCACTCCCCCTTCCCTCTGCCTCTGTGTCATCTCACTCCCCCTTCCCTCTGCCTCTGTGTCATCTCACTCACTCTTCACTCTGCCTCTGTGTCATCTCACTCCCCCTTCCCTCTGCCTCTGTGTCATCTCACTCCCCCTTCCCTCAACCTCTCTGTAATCTCACTCCCCCTTCCCTCTGCCTCTGTGTCATGTCACTCCCCCTTACCACAGCCTCTGTGTAATCCCATTCCCCCTTCCCTCTGCCTCTGTGTCATCTCACTCCCTCTGCGTCTGTGTCATGTCACTCCCCTTTCCCTCTGCCTCTGTGTCATCTGACTCCTCCTTCCCTCTGCCTCCGTGTCATGTCACTCCCCCTTCCCTCTGCCTCTGTGTCATCTCACTCCCCCTTCCCTCTGCCTCTGAATCGTCTCACTCCCCCTTCCCTCTGCCTCTGTGTCATCTCACTCCCTCTTCCCTCTGCCTGTTTGTCATCTCACTCCCCTATCCCTCTGCATCTGTGTCATCTCACTCCCCTTTCCCTCTGCCTCTGTGTCATCTCACTCACTTTCCCCCTGCCTCTGTGTCATCTCAGTCCCCTTTCACTCTGCCTCTGTGTCATCTCACTGCCCCTTCCCTCTGCTGTGTGTCATCTCACTCCCCCTTCCCTCAACCTCTCTGTAATCTCACTCCCCCTTCCCTCTGCGTCTGTGTCATCTCACTCCCTCTTCCCTCAAGCTCTGTGTAATCTCGCTCCCCCTTCCCTCTGACTCTGTGTCATCTCACTCCCCCTCCCCTCTACTTCTGTGTCATCTCCTCCCCCTTCCCTCTGCCTCTGTGTCATCTCATTCCCCCTTCCCTCTGCCTCTGTGTCATCTCACTCCCCCTTCCCTCTACCTCTGTGTCATGTCACTCCCCCTTGCCTCAGCCTCTGTGTAATCCCACTCCCCCTTCCCTCTGCCTCTGTGTCATGTCACTTCCTCTTCCCTCTACTTCTGTGTCATCTCACTCCCCCTTCCCTCTGCCTCTGTGTCATCTCCTCTCCATTCCCTCTGCCTCTGTGTCATCTCAGTCCCCTTTCACTCTGCCTCTGTGTCATCTCACTCCCCCTTCCCTCTGCCTGTGTGTCATCTCACTCCCCCTTCCCTCAACCTCTCTGTAATCTCACTCCCCCTTCCCTCTGCGTCTGTGTCATCTCACTCCCTCTTCCCTCAAGCTCTGTGTAATCTCGCTCCCCCTTCCTCTGACTCTGTGTCATCTCACTCCCCCTCCCCTCTACTTCTGTGTCATCTCCTCCCCCTTCCCTCTGCCTCTGTGTCATCTCACTCCCCCTTCCCTCTACCTCTGTGTCATGTCACTCCCCCTTGCCTCAACCTCTGTGTAATCCCACTCCCCCTTCCCTCTGCCTCTGTATCATGTCACTCCCTCTTCCCTCTACTTCTGTGTCATCTCACTCCCCTTCCCTCTGCCTCTGTGTCATCTCATTCCCCCTTCCCTCTGCCTCTGTGTCATCTCTCTCCCCCTTCCCTCTGCCTCTGTGTCATGTCACTCCCTCTTCCCTCTACTTCTGTGTCATCTCACTCCCCCTTCCCACTCCCTCTGTGTCATCTCACTCCCCCCTTCCCTCTACCTCTGTGTCATCTCACTCCCCCCTTCCCTCTACCTCTGTGTCATCTAACTCCCCCCTTCCCTCTGCCTCTGTGTCATCTCACTCCCCCTTCCCTCTGCTCTCTGTCATCTCACTCCCCCTTCCCTCTGCCTCTGTGTCATCTCACTCCCCCTTCCCTCTGCCTCATTGTCATCTCACTCCCCCTTCCCTCTGCCTCTGTGTCATCTCACTCCCCCTTCCCTCTGCCTCTGTGTCATCTCACTCACTCTTCACTCTGCCTCTGTGTCATCTCACTCCCCCTTCCCTCTGCCTCTGTGTCATCTCACTCCCCCTTCCCTCAACCTCTCTGTAATCTCACTCCCCCTTCCCTCTGCCTCTGTGTCATGTCACTCCCCCTTACCACAGCCTCTGTGTAATCCCATTCCCCCTTCCCACTGCCTCTGTGTCATCTCACTCCCCCTTCCCTCTGCGTCTGTGTCATGTCACTCCCCTTTCCCTCTGCCTCTGTGTCATCTCACTCCTCCTTCCCTCTGCCTCCGTGTCATGTCACTCCCCCTTCCCTCTGCCTCTGTGTCATCTCACTCCCCCTTCCCTCTGCCTCTGAATCGTCTCACTCCCCCTTCCCTCTGCCTCTGTGTCATCTCACTCCCCCCTTCCCTCTGCCTGGATGTCATCTCACTCCCCTATCCCTCTGCATCTGTGTCATCTCACTCCCCTTTCCCTCTGCCTCTGTGTCATCTCACTCACTTTTCCCCTGCCTCTGTGTCATCTCAGTCCCCTTTCACTCTGCCTCTGTGTCATCTCACTGCCCCTTCCCTCTGCCTGTGTGTCATCTCACTCCCCCTTCCCTCAACCTCTCTGTAATCTCACTCCCCCTTCCCTCTGCGTCTGTGTCATCTCACTCCCTCTTCCCTCAAGCTCTGTGTAATCTCGCTCCCCCTTCCCTCTGACTCTGTGTCATCTCACTCCCCCTCCCCTCTACTTCTGTGTCATCTCCTCCCCCTTCCCTCTGCCTCTGTGTCATCTCATTCCCCCTTCCTCTGCCTCTGTGTCATCTCACTCCCCCTTCCCTCTACCTCTGTGTCATGTCACTCCCCCTTGCCTCAGCCTCTGTGTAATCCCACTCCCCCTTCCCTCTGCCTCTGTGTCATGTCACTTCCTCTTCCCTCTACTTCTGTGTCATCTCACTCCCCCTTCCCTCTGCCTCTGTCTCATCTCCTCCCCCTTCCCTCTGCCTCTGTGTCATCTCATTCCCCCTTCCCTCTGCCTCTGTGTCATCTCACTCCCCCTTCCCTCTACCTCTGTGTCATGTTACTCCCCCTTGCCTCAACCTCTGTGTCATCCCACTCCCCCTTCCCTCTGCCTCTGTGTCATCTCTCTCCCCCTTCCCTCTGCCTCTGTGTCATCTCACTCCCCTTTCCCTCTGCCTCTGTGTCATCTCACTCCCCCTTCCCTCTGCCTCTGTGTCATCTCACTCCCCCTTCCCTCTGCCTATGTGTCATCTCACTCCCTCTTCATTCTGCCTCTGTGTCATCTCACTCCCCCTTCCCTCTGCCTCTGTGTCATCTCACTCCCCCTTCCGACTCCCTCTGTGTCATCTCACTCCCCCTTCCCTCTACCTCTGTGTCATCTCACTCCCCCCTTCCCTCTACCTCTGTGTCATCTAACTCCCCCCTTCCCTCTGCCTCTGTGTCATCTCACTCCGACTTCCCTCTGCTCTCTGTCATCTCACCCCCCTATTCCCTCTGCCTCTGTGTCATCTCACTCCCCTTCCCTCTGCCTCTGTGTCATCTCACTCCCCCTTCCCTCTGCCTCTGTGTCATCTCACTCACTCTTCACTCTGCCTCTGTGTCATCTCACTCCCCCTTCCCTCTGCCTCTGTGTCATCTCACTCCCCCTTCCCTCAACCTCTGTGTAATCCCATTCCCCCTTCCCTCTGCCTCTGTGTCATCTCACTCACTCTTCACTCTGCCTCTGTGTCATCTCACTCACTCTTCACTCTGCCTCTGTGTCATCTCACTCCCCCTTCCCTCTGCCTCTGTGTCATGTCACTCCCCCTTACCACAACCTCTGTGTAATCCCATTCCCCCTTCCCTCTGCCTCTGTGTCATCTCACTCCCCCTTCCCTCTGCCTCTGTGTCATCTCAGTCCCCTTTCACTCTGCCTCTGTGTCATCTCACTCCCCCTTCCCTCTGCCTGTGTGTCATCTCACTCCCCCTTCCCTCAACCTCTCTGTAATCTCACTCCCCCTTCCCTCTGCGTCTGTGTCATCTCACTCCCTCTTCCCTCAAGCTCTGTGTAATCTCGCTCCCCCTTCCCTCTGACTCTGTGTCATCTCACTCCCCCTCCCCTCTACTTCTGTGTCATCTCCTCCCCCTTCCCTCTGCCTCTGTGTCATCTCACTCCCCCTTCCCTCTACCTCTGTGTCATGTCACTCCCCCTTGCCTCAACCTCTGTGTAATCCCACTCCCCCTTCCCTCTGCCTCTGTATCATGTCACTCCCTCTTCCTCTACTTCTGTGTCATCTCACTCCCCTTCCCTCTGCCTCTGTGTCATCTCATCCCCCTTCCCTCTGCCTCTGTGTCATCTCTCACCCCCTTCCCTCTGCCTCTGTGTCATGTCACTCCCCTCTTCCCTCTACTTCTGTGTCATCTCACTCCCCCTTCCCACTCCCTCTGTGTCATCTCACTCCCCCTTCCCTCTACCTCTGTGTCATCTCACTCCCCCCTTCCCTCTACCTCTGTGTCATCTAACTCCCCCCTTCCCTCTGCCTCTGTGTCATCTCACTCCCCCTTCCCTCTGCTCTCTGTCATCTCACTCCCCCTTCCCTCTGCCTCTGTGTCATCTCACTCCCCCCCTTCCCTCTGCCTCATTGTCATCTCACTCCCCCTTCCCTCTGCCTCTGTGTCATCTCAATCCCCCTTCCCTCTGCCTCTGTGTCATCTCACTCACTCTTCACTCTGCCTCTGTGTCATCTCACTCCCCCTTCCCTCTGCCTCTGTGTCATCTCACTCCCCCTTCCATCAACCTCTCTGTAATCTCACTCCCCCTTCCCTCTGCCTCTGTGTCATGTCACTCCCCCTTACCACAGCCTCTGTGTAATCCCATTCCCCCTTCCCTCTGCCTCTGTGTCATCTCACTCCCCCTTCCCTCTGCGTCTGTGTCATGTCACTCCCCTTTCCCTCTGCCTCTGTGTCATCTGACTCCTCCTTCCCTCTGCCTCCGTGTCATGTCACTCCCCCTTCCCTCTGCCTCTGTGTCATCTCACTCCCCCTTCCCTCTGCCTCTGAATCGTCTCACTCCCCCTTCCCTCTGCCTCTGTGTCATCTCACTCCCTCTTCCCTCTGCCTGTTTGTCATCTCACTCCCCTATCCCTCTGCATCTGTGTCATCTCACTCCCCTTTCCCTCTGCCTCTGTGTCATCTCACTCACTTTCCCCCTGCCTCTGTGTCATCTCAGTCCCCTTTCACTCTGCCTCTGTGTCATCTCACTGCCCCTTCCCTCTGCCTGTGTGTCATCTCACTCCCCCTTCCCTCAACCTCTCTGTAATCTCACTCCCCCTTCCCTCTGCGTCTGTGTCATCTCACTCCCTCTTCCTCAAGCTCTGTGTAATCTCGCTCCCCCTTCCCTCTGACTCTGTGTCATCTCACTCCCCCTCCCCTCTACTTCTGTGTCATCTCCTCCCCTTCCCTCTGCCTCTGTGTCATCTCATTCCCCTTCCCTCTGCCTCTGTGTCATCTCACTCCCCCTTCCCTCTACCTCTGTGTCATGTCACTCCCCCTTGCCTCAGCCTCTGTGTAATCCCACTCCCCCTTCCCTCTGCCTCTGTGTCATGTCACTTCCTCTTCCCTCTACTTCTGTGTCATCTCACTCCCCCTTCCCTCTGCCTCTGTGTCATCTCCTCCCCCTTCCCTCTGCCTCTGTGTCATCTCACTCCCCCTTCCCTCTACCTCTGTGTCATGTCACTCCCCCTTGCCTCAACCTCTGTGTCATCCCACCCCCCTTCCCTCTGCCTCTGTGTCATCTCTCTCCCCCTTCCCTCTGCCTCTGTGTCATCTCACTCCCCTTTCCCTCTGCCTCTGTGTCATCTCACTCCCCCTTCCCTCTGCCTCTGTGTCATCTCACTCCCCCTTCCCTCTGCCTTTGTGTCATCTCACTCCCTCTTCATTCTGCCTCTGTGTCATCTCACTCCCCCTTCCCTCTGCCTCTGTGTCATCTCACTCCCCCTTCCCACTCCCTCTGTGTCATCTCACTCCCCCTTCCCTCTACCTCTGTGTCATCTCACTCCCCCCTTCCCTCTACCTCTGTGTCATCTAACTCCCCCCTTCCCTCTGCCTCTGTGTCATCTCACTCCGACTTCCCTCTGCTCTCTGTCATCTCACCCCCCCTATTCCCTCTGCCTCTGTGTCATCTCACTCCCCCTTCCCTCTGCCTCATTGTCATCTCACTCCCCCTTCCCTCTGCCTCATTGTCATCTCACTCCCCCTTCCCTCTGCCTCTGTGTCATCTCACTCACTCTTCACTCTGCCTCTGTGTCATCTCACTCCCCCTTCCCTCTGCCTCTGTGTCATCTCACTCCCCCTTCCCTCAACCTCTCTGTAATCTCACTCCCCCTTCCCTCTGCCTCTGTGTCATGTCACTCCCCCCTTACCACAGCCTCTGTGTAATCCCATTCCCCCTTCCCTCTGCCTCTGTGTCATCTCACTCCCCCTTCCCTCTGCGTCTGTGTCATGTCACTCCCTTTCCCTCTGCCTCTGTGTCATCTCACTCCTCCTTCCCTCTGCCTCCGTGTCATGTCACTCCCCCTTCCCTCTGCCTCTGTGTCATCTCACTCCCCCTTCCCTCTGCCTCTGAATCGTCTCACTCCCCCTTCCCTCTGCCTCTGTGTCATCTCACTCCGCCTTCCCTCAACCTCTGTGTAATCCCACTCCCCCTTCCCTCTGCCTCTGTGTCTTCTCACTCCCCCTTCCCTCTGCCTCTGTGTCATCTCACTCCCCCTTCCCTCTGCCTCTGTGTCATCTCACTCCCTCTTCACTCTGCCTCTGTGTAATCTCACTCCCTCTTTCCTCTATCTCTGTGTCATCTCACTCCCCCTTCCCTCTGCCTCTGTGTCATCTCACTCCCTCTTCCCTCTGCCTGTGTGTCATCTCACTCCCCGTTCCCTCTGCCTGTGTGTCATTTCACTCCCCCTTCCCTCTGCCTGTGTCATCTCACTCACCCTTCCCTCCGCCTCTGTGTCATCTCACACCCTCTTCCCTCTGCCTCTGTGTCATCTCACTCCCCATCCCTCTGCCTCTCTGTCATCTCACTCCCCCTTCCCTCTGCCTCTGTGTCTTCTCACTCCCCCTTCCCTCTGCCTCTGTGTCATCTCACTCCCCCTTCACTCTGCCTCTGTGTAATCTCACTCACTCTTTCTTCTATCTCTGTGTCATCTCACTCCCCTTCAATCTGCCTCTGTGTCATCTCAATCCCCCTTCCCTCTGCCTCTGTGTCATCTCACTCATCCTTCCCTCTGCCTCTGTGTCATGTCACTCCTCCTTCCCTCTGCCTCTGTGTAATCTCACTCCCCGTTCCCTCTGCCTCTGTGTCATCTCACTCCCCCTTCCCTCTGCCTCTGTCATCTCAGTCCCCCTGCCCTCTGCCTCTCTGTCATCTCACTCCCCCTTCCCTCTGCCTCATTGTCATCTCACTCCCCCTTCCCACTCCCTCTGTGTCATATCACTCTCTCTTCAATCTGCCTCTGTGTCATTTCACTCCATCTTCCCTCTGCCTCTGTGTCATCTCAGTCCCTCTTCCTTCTGCCTCTGTGTCATCTCCCTCCCCCTTCCCACTCCCTCGGTGTCATCTCACTCCCCCTTCCCTCTGCCTTTGTGTCATCTCTCTCCCCCTTCCCTCTGCCTCTGTGTCATTTCACTCCCCCTTCCCTCAACCTCTGTGTAATCTCACTCCCCCTTCCCTAAGCCTCCTGTGTCATCTCACTCCCCCTTCCCTCTCCCTGTGTGTCATCTCACTCCTCCTTCCCTCTGCCTCTGTGTCATCTCACTCCCCTTCCCTCTGCCTCTGTGTCATCTCACTCCCCCTTCCCTCTGCCTCTGTGTCATCTCCTCCCCCTTCCCTCTGCCTCTGTGTCATGTTACTCCCTCTTCCCTCTGCCTCTGTGTCATCTCATTCCCCCTTCCCTCTGCCTTTTTGTCA